>NC_088296.1:22473927-22571409 GCF_032854445.1 Liolophura sinensis
AAATTGAAATGAGAAAAAGGTCTGACTATAAATATGAAGGTTTAAGTGAAAACAGCTGTACTAATACATAATCTGAATGTTTGAACCCACCTGTAAACATGGGTCTTTTTATTCAGCTCTCTATCTCTAAGGTTTCCTCCGGGCTCTGCTCGGTTTCTTCCCACCATAATACTGGTCGCTGTTGTATAAGTGAAACATTCTTGAGATGGCGTAAAACACCAATCAAATAAATAAATCTATCTCTAAGCCTGTTTTCAATTTGGCTAATATTCATTTTAAATA
Source organism: Liolophura sinensis (assembly GCF_032854445.1). Classification (NCBI taxonomy): domain Eukaryota; kingdom Metazoa; phylum Mollusca; class Polyplacophora; order Chitonida; family Chitonidae; genus Liolophura; species Liolophura sinensis. The sequence goes on from NC_088296.1 coordinate 22,474,210, forward strand.
TTTTATTTAAAAATAAAATTAAAAATTATATTTTTATGATTTTGTAGTGTACATGCTTTATGTCAGGTCGATTTTCAGAGAGAGGTGGTTTACGCTGTGTTATACCCAGTTTCCTCCACCTGTAGACCTGACGGCTCTTGTACCTGTATTAGGGAAATATTCTTAACAGAGTTTAAGTCATCAATCAGGTACTTAAATTGGTTCTTTTTTTTTCTTATTTCAGCACCCCTCTTCAAGCTCCGGTACCTTACTCTGCAAACTTTGCTAAAACCAGCACATCCACTCCACAAGAAAGTCAAGCCATGTTTTCCATTCCAAAATCAACAAATTCACAGCAGCAACAACAACAACATTATTTCACAGACTCCCATTACCCTCCCTTTATGGAGGATTCTCCAACAGGGGGAGCTGTGCATCATTGGCAGCATCAACCCCATCCCCATGTGACTGCTGAGGCGGGGGAACATTATGAAGCAGATGAGCTGTATGGCTTGCCAAGTGCTGTAGCACAAAGGGAGGTGGGTCACTGGGAGCATGGTCAAATGCATCTCCAAGGTTACAGCACTGTTAAGGGTACTTCAGCAGAGCGGCATCTTCACGGCAATCCTGTTATTGGCCAGAGAGAGGAGGCGGAAGGTGGCAATGAGCAAAACCACGGTACAGCCGGGGATGGGAATGGCCACTGGTACCAGCATCATATGCCTAATGGATATTATTTAAATGGCTACGACTCGTTACAGCAACAACAACAACAACAGCATGAAAATGATGTTTACACGGCTGAAGCTTCGGGTGTGGATGAAATACAGCCACAACAACAACAACATGGTTATTATGGAGAAACGGTCAATTCGGGTGAAGAGTTTCCTCAAATCCTTCATGGCTACATTCCGTCCCATGAACAGCAAAATTATCTTTATTCTCATGAGGTGCATGACCAGCAAGCATACATTCCATCTCATGATAACATTGTTGAACCCTATCCTCAACCTCAGTCTCATGATGCTCATGAGCACCAGAGTTACGTACCGTCACACCCTTACTAGGCTCAACCAACCAGCTTGGAGTACCAATTTCACCAAGCAGACCCACCTAGTGACACAAATTACCCAAGGGCAGCAACTCTTGAGAAGCCATTGACGTCTTCAGATCCCCAGTTTGACAGTGGCTACAAGGTGATCTTTAACCAGGAAACAGACAAAGCTGAGACTGAGAAGCATTCTGGTCCATTTGATCGTCAAAACGTAGCCATTGACACAGGTGTAGAAAAAGGTAAGCCAGAAAATGCCTTGGAAAGTATGGGCACCTAAACATGATGAGGTCTTTAAAAACAAAAATTCAGCAAAACTACAAAGGAGACATCATACTCCTCACAGCGCATGCGTCATGCTTAACCTTTCACTTTACATCACAGCCACCACTAGACAGACTTGACCTTTGGAGCCTGTGAGATGCGTGTAGGCTTGTTTAGGCTTAACTTCATCATGTGTGTACTCACACAGAACTACGTCTATTTAATCAGCATTCACCAATAAAATTGCTAACTGTTTTTGGTCAGAATCATGTTTTACCTGCCCAAGACAAAGAAAATGCATGTGAATATATAGAGTATTGTTAGAGGCAAAAGTTGGGGCGGATTGGTTGTGTTTTCTAACATTCTGTTTCATCACTGTGACCTCTGTGACCCCAGTGACCTCAGTGACCTCAGTGTTGTTCAAGATTTCTGTACAAAAGTTCCTAGTGGTGGCATGCACTGTGAGGAGTGTGAGGAGACATCAGGTGATTCGAAATGTGTCATTGTAATTCTTCAGCCTTTTCACATGTTTGCAAGGTGTTTAGTCAAACATGGTTTGAGGTCATTTTTCAATGTAGACTGACCGTCCCGGGTAGCACAGTTGGTAGGGCGTCCGCTTTGGGGGCGGTAGATCCAGGATCAATCCTGGGTCGAGTTACACCTAAGACTTTGAAAGAGGAAGTTGTAACTTCCTCGCTTGGCGTTCAGCATGAAGGGGATAGTGCAATGACTCGTTGGCCCGTATCAGTATAATGGCTCGCCCGGGGCGGCTTACTTGCCTTCGGTAGGGCATCAAAGTGAAGCAGTACGAAATAAAAGAGTGGTGGAAATCTGTCCTGCAACAAGGAGGCACATCACATACGCCCTAAGGATTCCTTCATCGTCATATGACTGAAAAATTGTTGAATACAACGTTAGACCCCATGCACTCGCTTGCTCTCTCACTCACTCACTCACTCAGTGTAGACTGATAAAATTATACTTTTTGTGAAGTTCTGAAATTGGTCAACCACCCAATCAATTTAGTAAGTTCTTTTTTATTTAAAACAAATTGCACTGAAAATTGGTCTTTCATTTGCACAAATTTTGGGGAATTAGGGCTCTGTAATTCTAAGGTGTTTATTTGATCATATTCAGCTTAAAGACAGATAAAATTATAATTTTTATGAAGCCCTTGAATTGATCAATCCAACCAGAATCTAGTTGCAAATGTGTAGAAATTGCACTGAAAGTTGCTCTGTAGGTAAAAAGGTTGAGGAATAAGAGTAACCTTTTCTCTTTGTGAATGACACATTCTTGGCTAGAGTGTTATACACACCAAGCAAATAAAGAAAACAAACTTGTTGTGTGCTACAATTCAGCTCCTGCTTAATCCTTGCTAAACAGGAGTTTTGTCCCTTAGATTTAGCTCTAAATATGTTGGTGATCTTTGAAAAGCACACGTGTGACTTCTACCTTACAAATCATTAATTGGTGTTAGTTTTATAGAAGGCCCTGTTCTGTGTAAATCAGTGCATTTAAAAAATTCTCTGATTTTCAGACCTCTCCACAGACTCCCAGCAGGTCACCCAGCTGAGAATTCTTTACAAGGCGCGGGGAAGGAAGATAGAAGAGCTAACAGCCGAGTTAGACCAGTACAAACAGGAGTCGTGTAGAGAGATAAGGATTCTCAAACATCAGCTCTCCATGGCTCAGGGTAAGCACATGGGCCTACTATGAAAGTGTAGCAACATATTTGATTTGAGTTATGACCTGCATTTCTGGTCGTAAGTGGGAAGGTCTTTCAGCAACCTGCGGATGGTTATGGGTTTCCCCCCGGGCTGTGCCCGGCATTCTCCCAACCATAATGCTGGCCACCATCGTATAAGTGAAATATTCTTGTGTATGGCATAAAACACCAATCAAATAAGTAAATCAATATGACCTGGATATAACAGAGATTACCAGGCAGGAGTGAATATAAGTGCCTGGAGTGTAGCTGATGTGACTTTGTAATTACATTTACTGCAACATTTACTTCCATATACGTGTTGTTCTGTACAATACATGTATGTTGTAAGTTTCGTTCTTTGCTACTCACAGGTGACCGAGAAGGCATGGAAACCAGTCTAAAGCAGTGTCAAAACCTTCTTCAGGCATCCAAAGGGGAGGTAACTGAGTTGAGAGGGAAACTACAGACAGCTGAAGCACAAATACAGGCACTCAAGCACAGCAAGGACGAGGTAGACCTTGATTGTCAATGAGAGTTCCTCAACTTTTAATACATGTACATCAGGCCTTCAGATTTGAGCTGTGGCATCACACTCCCACAGCTTACACACTCCTGAATCATCCACTTGTGAGACACACCGATAATATCATGTCTCGTGGGGAAAATGAATTTAGGTGACATAATACCTCTATAAGAAGGACAGATTTTTGTGTCAATCTAGACTTGTTTGGTTCAGTGTAATGAACAAGATCAAAGATCATCTGATCTGTTTTGTAACTAGAAATATATTCACTCTATGACTGAAAAATAGTTAAGTACAAGGTTAAACCCCAAACACTCACTCACTCTTCAATATCAACGTTGTCTCAGAACACTCATTATTTCTCGAGCAGACAAATGCTTAAGAGATTAACACATTAAAATTTAGTTTCGTGTAGAGTTATGCCCCTTGATGCACCTCGAGTTCCAACATGGTTTTCATGGCCTATGCGTTATGTATTTAAGTGTATCTGTCAACAGAGAGTCATGATTGCTGTCTTTCATTACAGCAGGTAATTGGCAGCTGTTCAGTGCTGTTACAGCTGAGACAAATATGGAAAACTTTATGTTCACCATGGCAACAGCAGGATTTAGGGGAAGAGCATTAAAACAAAAGCAAATTCACTGAACTCAAAGCTGTGTGTAGTGTTGAGATAAATAAAAAAGGACATGTAATACCGAGGCAAATTGATGATCAGATTTTGAGTCCGGTTCATATGTTATTACGACTTATGTAAGTTATGGCCGGGCTCATTTTTCAGCCAGATTTTGCCAGAATCCAAACTTATTCAAGGGTAATGGATTTTAAATTCCTGTATAATCACATTATCTTCTAATTCCTTTTCTCAAAGCAAGTATAAAGAATACTGTGATGTAAATGTAAGTTGTATCACTCTGTCAGAGGTAAATACTGACAAATTTCATTGTCATTTTTATTTTTTACTCTTTCTTTACAGGAAGTCAGATACATGTAGATCCCCACCACTTTGATTTACAGGAATATTTTCATCATGGGGTTCATGTATTTTCATCATGGGTTCCTGTATTTTCATCATGGGGTTCCTGTATTTTTATCATGGGGTTCCTGTATTTTTATTAAGAAATGAACCTTGCAACATATTTAATAATGTGATAATAAGATTGATACCCTGAATCTTCAACCTTTCAAACCACTTCTGTGGCTTGAGTCACACCTAAGACATTAAAAGAGGAAGTGGTAACTTCCTCAGCATGAAGGGGATAGTGCAACGACTGGTTGACCCGTATCAGTATAATGGCTCGGGCAGGGCGGCTTACTCGCCTTCGGTAAGGCGTCTCAGTGAAACAGCACTAGATAAAAAAATGGTGAAAATCCGTTCTGCAACAAGGAGGCACATGACATGCACTCTTAGGACTTCTTCATTGTCATATCACTGAAAAATTGTTAAGTATGACGTTAAACCCCAAGCACTCACTCACACCGCCTCTGCAACCAATTATTTTGAAACATTCTGGAACTCTGGGGAGTGTAGAGAAATTTGCACAGTTTTATGAAGCTTGCATCTTTAATGACACAAACAAATCATTTTTAGCGTCATTTTTGTAATAATTGTATCATTCCACTGGAAAAAGTGGACTTGTGGTTGAAAACGTTGAAGATTTACAGTAGTCACACGGATAATTTGTTCAGCGTTCTGTTTCTTATTTCAGCTGATCAACAAGCTGAGCTCTGCAGAAACCAACATTGAGGGACTGAACGAACAAGTGGCAGAACTGGGGAAGTCTGACAGTTTAGACAGGGCTAGGGTTCACCACCAGAGTGTGGTCAATGGGCTGCAGATGAAGTATGACACAGAGATCCTCTCCCTGAAAGAGAAACAGGACTCCTTGTATGAGCTGGTCGCTGATAAGGTTGGTGGTGTAGAGATTATACCATAGACTTATTGTAAATTTTTGGTTTGAGCAGCTCAAGCTGAGATTTCTGTACTCTTCCTGTAAGGCACTTTCAGAAAGTGCCACCATCTGTACCTTGCGATTTTCTCTTTTTAACGCAAATTACGGAAGTTGATAAATGCACTAAAAGTAATGAGCTGTGCCATATGTGTATGTGTAGAACTCCTCGCGGCAAACTTCATGAAAAATAGACGCTTAATAAAGCAGTGGTACTTTATATGCTTGTTAACATCTTGTAGGAGAGAGAGATTAAGTCTCTTCGCCAGCAGTTAGCCGATGTTCAGCACCAGGGGGAGCTGGCACAGATTTCCCGCGCAGAGACGATTAACCGACTGACAAAGAGCTTAGAAGAAAGTCAAAGACAGTGTCATTCTCTGCTGGAGTCCTGTGAGTTAATAATGAAAAATACTGTAAATTGAATTAAAATAAAAATTATAATTAGTTAAAATTTGCTCATTTTGTGAACAAAAGAAATTTGTATGAAAACTTAAATTTTTTTATTGGTAAACCATTTACAGTAGTTTGATTTGTTTAGATGCCCAGGGGTTTGGGAGTCTTCACGTTACGCGGAACTAAAATTACAAAATAAGATGTGGCCCTGGCATACATACAGTTTGTGTACCTCCTAGATTAAAAACTGTAACATTTCATTTTATTCCATAGCTGTAAACGAAGAGCTAGGAAAGACCAAGGCACTTCTTAAGCAGAAAACTGCAGCCAAAGACATGACAGATGAGATGTGCCAGGCCCTAAAGGTGAGGCCTTACTAGTGAAGTGAGGAGTTCAAACCCAAGTTCCAGCAATTTGTAGAACTCTCAGTATTTTTGGATGCAAATACCTGCACATACTTTTTGAAACTTTGTATTAGATTTAAACAAACTTTAACTTCAGAATTGAAAATATCTAGTAAATGCTTAGAAAAAAGGTTACTAAGGTAGTTTAGATAGTTTTCTGTGGAGTATCTGATGAGGAAAACTTGATTTTATGTGGCCATTCTATTTAATGGTAAAGACATTTCGGTATGAAACAAAGCAACATCAGATATCACGTTTTCTTTTTCCCATTCAGATTTTTTTTTATCTATGTTTTAGTCTCACCCTTTTCGTTATCTGTGTTTTAGTCTCACCCTTTTCGTTATCTGTGTTTTAGTCTCACCCTTTTCGTTATCTGTGTTTTAGTCTTACCCTTTTGGTTATCTCTGTTTAAGTCTCACCCTTTTCATTATCCGTGTTTTAGACTCACCCTTTTTCGTTATCTCTGTTTTAGTCTCCCCCTTTTTGTTATGTCTGTTTTAGTCTCACCCCTTTCATTATCACTGTTTTAGTCTCACCCTTTTTGTTATCACTATTTTAATCTGACCCTTTTCGCTATCTCTGTTTTAGCCTCACCCTTTTCGTTTCTTTTTCTCAGGAGGAATTAGTCGATCTTCGAGAACAATTAAGCATGTTTGAGTCTGCATCAAGTCTGGGCTTGTTCTCTACCATTTCCTCCTCCAAATCTAAAGAGCTCCATGACGACTCCATGACTGATCTGGGCATCAAGAAGACATTGGACTTCAAAACTCCAGAATCAGTGTCCAGGTAGATAGTGTGAATGAGTTGATGCCTGTTCATGATAATTGAGTCCCACTGTTTGTGGAAGCATGGTGACAGTAAGCAGTCGATGGTGCTGGCGTGACTGTATGGGCAGTCCGACATGTGAGTTTCTCCTGGGCTCTGTCCGGTTTCCTCCCACCATAATGCTAGCTGCCACTGTATAAGTGAAATGTTGAAAACACCAATCAAATAAACAAATCACGAATATGGTGTCTGCATCTGTACATCACATGTCAAAGACATGTTGTTTTCACTGGGCACATTGGTGTCTTCCTTTCCTAAAACTAACAACTGACGTATTTATAAATGAATAATTCTCAAGAGCGGCATATAACAACAAAATAACACCAGTGGTCCAAGCAGTCTTTAGGCAGTCAACTCTGCATGTCCTGCATGGACAGGTATATCTTCAACATGCACTTGTCCGTCTTAAACATGCACATGTCTGTCTTAAACATGCACATGTCCATCTTAAACATGCACATGCCCATCTTCAGCATGCACATGCCCATCTTAAACATGCACATGTCCATCTTAAACATGCACATGCCCATCTTAAACATGCACATGTCCATCTTAAACATGCACATGCCCATCTTAAACATGCACATGTCCATCTTCAACATGCACATGCCCATCTTCAACATGCACATGTCCATCTTCAACATGCACATGTCCATGTGTGTAAGGAGTAAAGACACTTCAAATGCCACCTTGCAATATCTCCCAAATTCAAGACATACATGTGAATTCTGAAAGAAATGAATGGAATCCAGATGATGGATGAATATGACTGGTATAGGTTTTTGAGATTCTAAGCTTGTAGGTATAAAAAAAAATTAAACACATTTGAGTTGGACTTTGACATGTGTGCAAAGTATAATCTAAGCTATGGATTACCTAAGGTGAAATTTTGATGGTAGAAGGCTTGTTTCCTGAATGTCCAAGATATGCTCAATGGACTTTTTTTTTTACACTTACCTCTTGTATATGATGTAGAGTAGGGTTAAAGTTCACCTTGGGTTTCATGAATGGACTTGGACAGAATGTACGTGTATTTCCTGATAATGTTAAATCAGCTTGACTGTAGGCTTGCAATACCCCCCATCTAACATCCCCCACCCCCGGGCTATACTCGGTTTATTTCCTATCATGTCATTAATTAATATTTTGAATTTATGCAGCATCTATATGTATATATGTCTATTTGTGCAGTCACTTACCTGTCATATGTAAGTGAAATATTCTTGAATAAGGTGTTAATGGATCTAATCCAATCAGCAAATCAATGTGTCCAATCAGTAGGTCAGCTGTGACCGATGTCCCAGACGATTACGTGGGTAAACTCAGAATGGAGCTGGAGCGCTGCCTTATGAGCAACAAGACAAAGCGCTCCCAAGTCGCCAAACTGCAGACAGAGTTAAGAGCGGCAAAAACAGAACTCAACGACCTTTCATCACGGTGTGAGCGAGCAGAGAAAAGTGCAGAAGAACTCAAGGTTAGGGGACATCGAAGAATTTCCAAATGGTTGCACATTTAAGAGGACAAGTTCTATCAGTACATACATTGTGTAATTTGTACACCTTCCACATTTGCCTATCTTTTATCATTGTTGTGATTACGCAAGCTACGCAAAAATAGATCAAATGTTTTGTGGTTAAACCAGTTTTATGAAGACGACCATATCCACATAGAGGAAATATTCATGTTTCTCTTAACCAGGTTGGGTATCTGATTTTTGTTTTTAAAGATTTGTTTTCCTTATTCATGTTCCAGAAGATTTATTTTGAATGAATATTCATGTTCCAGTTGAAAGTGAAAAGCTATGAAGATGAGTTCAGCCCCGGAGAAGGTGACAAAATTTCAGTCATTGAAAAACGGCTCAGGAAAGAAATAGAAAATCTGAAGACTGAGAAAGACGGTTTGCTGGCAGAGACACAGGTATGTGGTTTTCACAGGTAATGCGGTCACGTGTATTTACATTTATAAACAAGCCATTCATTATTTACAACCCTTTTAGTTTTATTTGGTGCTGAATTTAAAGGACATAAGCAACGCTTGGTTGTTATTTCTTAATACGAAGTGTATGAGTTGCCCTAACGTTGAAGTACAGAAAACCTTCATCAGCTTTTCTCTTGGGGTATCAAATTGAGTTTAAACTATTGCTGTGATCGTGTTTGTACATTGTAGCTCACAATTTTACTGCTGCAGAGAAATTTTCTTTTACGTGGATGAATTTCTTTCTTTTTATTTTTTTCAGTATTTGATTTGTGAAAATAAATAATTTCTGATTGACCATCAAAGGGATCAGAATGTCAGAATTATGGATTGTATGAGGTTGTTTACTTTTTTAGCTTACCTGTACCAAATAAACAGGGTATTGTCTGGGTCTAGTTTGTTTAAAGTTTTTGGTCAATCATAGGGTTGCAGTAGCCGGCCGTAGTACACATATAGCCAATCGTTGGTAGCAATTTGCATGTCAAAAACCTAGGAAGTCTCTTACCTCATAGCTCAACATTTCCTCAGGCATTCACAGGGCTGCAGTTGTCACCCATTGTACGTGGATTGCCAAATGCAATTCGCGATTTGCATATCAAAGTCCTCCGCGGTAAATATATGTGCGAACTCCCCATAGTGTCCTTTAACTTCTCTATGATGTACTTCACTTCAAATGATGTCATTTTTGTGACAGTATAATAATTTTGAACTTTCTTGTTCATTAAATGGCAAGATCTTGGCAATATATAATTAAAGGATAATAGCTGTGTATGACAATGTCAATCATTTTACTTTAGTTTGGTTTAGAGGTGAATATTTGAAGGTATCGCATGACTTGAACATTATGCAGTTTTACAAACTTCTCAGTCAGGTGAGCTAGCGGCATTGTCTGAGTGCTTTGTTCATTCAAGTGTTCATGGTATGAAATAGATTAACTTAAGGTTGGTAATGAGAGATTGGCCGAGGGAGCAGAATTGCCGGAAGTGCCCTAGCTTGTGGCCGGTGACGAGAGTCATAATGAGAGATTGGCCGAGGGAGCAGAATTGCCGGAAGTGCCCTAGCTTGTGGCCGGTGACGAGAGTCATAATGAGAGATTGGCCGAGGGAGCAGAATTGCCGGAAGTGCCCTGGCTTGTGGCCGGTGAGGAGAGTCATAATGAGAGATTGGCCGAGGGAGCAGAATTGCTGGAAGTGCCCTGGCTTGTGGCCGGTGACGAGAGTCATAATGAGAGATTGGCCGAGGGAGCAGAATTGCCGGAAGTGCCCTAGCTTGTGGTCGGTGACGAGAGTCATAATGAGAGATTGGCCGAGGGAGCAGAATTGCCGGAAGTGCCCTGGCTTGTGGCCGGTGAGGAGAGTCATAATGAGAGATTGGCCGAGGGAGCAGAATTGCTGGAAGTGCCCTGGCTTGTGGCCGGTGACGAGAGTCATAATGAGAGATTGGCTGAGGGAGCAGAATTGCTGGAAGTGCCCTGGCTTGTGACCAGTGACGAAAGTCATAATGAGAGATTGGCTGAGGGAGCAGAATTGCTGGAAGTGCCCTGGCTTGTGGCAGGTGACGAAAGTCATAATGAGAGATTGGCCGAGGGAGCAGAATTGCTGGAAGTGCCCTAGCTTGTGACCAGTGACGAAAGTCATAATGAGAGATTGGCCGAGGGAGCAGAATTGCTGGAAGTGCCCTAGCTTGTGGCCGGTGACGAAAGTCATAATGAGAGATTGGCCGAGGGAGCAGAATTGCCGGAAGTGCCCTAGCTTGTGGCCGGTGACGAGAGTCATAATGAGAGATTGGCCGAGGGAGCAGAATTGCCGGAAGTGCCCTAGCTTGTGGCCGATGATGAGAATCATAATGAGAGATTGGCCGAGGGAGCAGAATTGCTGGAAGTGCCCTGGCTTCTGGCCAGTGACGAAAGTCACACGTTTGAATACAGCTCCAGCTGGTTCAGCTGTCTGAAATGTAATGTTTCTTGTAAGCTTCTACTCTTGTTTTTTGAAGCATATGGCATATAAAAGACCATTAAACACTGTCCATAAAAAATTTTTTTTTCTTTTTTTCTTTCAACCTAGACAAACGCATTTGGAACTACAGAATATACTGGAAACCTTCAGTAAAAAAAATCTAATGATTTCAAAAAGCGGATTGAATGACCTTAATGTCAGTCTGCTGTGTCTTGCAGGATTTAAAGCACCGCCTGGAAGAGGTCGCTAGCAGTGAAGAAAAGGTGAACGAGATTAACCGTGAGCTGAGCGCAGAGATGTCGCAGATGATCCGAGATTATGACGACGACAAGAGAGAGGGTCTGGAGAAGTAAGAAACAAGACTTGTGGACTGATCAAGTTGGTTTTTAGACTCGATCACAAAATGTATTTGCCCACAAAATTTGATCAGAATCTGATCATATTGATAGCAGTCATTGTGCGAAAAGTAGCAGCCAGTAAAAATCAAGGATGTAGTTCCATAGGAACTTACAGAAAATAAGCCAGTGCACGAAGTGTTATCAAAATTAAACAGTAATAGTGTAGTTAATGAATGGAAGCCGAAGTATAATAAACAGAATGACTCAGATTAGCAGCCCTCACTTTTGTGGAGATTAAAAGTGCAAGAATGCATTGAACTCTCTTATTTCTTTTTCTGTCTTTAGTTGAGACTTCATGGGTTGACAAAACATCAGTAGGAAATATTACCACATGGCAAAACGTCATTTGGTCTTTGGCTGCGAAAGGCTGTGGTTTCCCCTGAGCTCTGCCCAGTTCCCTCAAAGCATAATGCTGACCACCACAATATAAGTCAAATATTCTGAAGCGAGGTGTAAAACACCAGTCAAATAAATAAATCAAGTGATCTACAGCCCCCCTATAAACTTGCCACATGTTGACCCCGAAGGATTCTCACTGTCTTGTCTAATATTACACAATGGAGGTGGAACAGAAGCGAAATTCTTGAGAAAATTTATAGTCTTGATGATAAATGACAATGAAGGACACTACCTAAAGTTGATAGTGTCTTGTCCTCTTCTTCTATCAGATGTCATGAGGCCTACATGCAGATGGTGGAGGATGCTAAGTCTCGGGTCAGAGAGGAGATTACCTCTGCTGCGGAGAGCGAAAGACAGGCTCTGGTGGAGAAGTACGAGAGTGAATTAATTATTGTCAGGTAAGAGGAGTGCCAGCAAAATTTCCTGTAATTCCACTGGCACCACACAGTTGGTATGCTTTAACACTGACGTGCAATCTTTAATCCCATTTACTTCTGGCACATTATTGCTACGTAAAGAAAATTGGTATTAAACAGGCATTAAGAATGTTAAGGGGCGTTTGTGATGTTGATACAATCTGAAAGTGTAAGTGTAAAGCCCACATGCTCATAAGGGTACTAGTACCAGCTGGAATAAAAGCTCGAATTGCTGGAAATACGATGCAGCTGTGTTAGGTTAGGCTTAGTAGAAATTAGGTACTTTATTTGATTTTTAAAAAACTTGAGAAATCCTTTTGAACTATTAGTCATACTCAACTGATCTGGAGATGACAGCAAAGGAAGACTGAAGAGTTCAATTCCAAGAGGAGACAACTGCTATTTCTGTACAAGCCTATTAGTATTCATTGAGGCCATCTGGGGTTAGTTTCACAAAGATATTATACATGTACAATAATCACACATATAGGACAATGGTAGGGTAATAGTGACATACAAAATGTCGTAGACAAATGCTGCTTTGTGAAACTGGGCCCTGAACAGGGCTATATTAATGTAGAATGAGTTCACCCAACTGGTGAACTGTTGTTGTTGTTGACAGGGATGAGCTGCGTGGAGCCTGGAAGGAAGTGGACACGGCTAAGGAGCTGTACATCAAACTGTCTGAGGAGAAGAAACAGCTGGAGATTCAGCTTAGAGAGGAGTTTCAGATTGAAATGGAGGTTGAAATAGAAAAGGTAACTGTTACTGCTTTCCTGTACGCATAAATACATCGCATCTGGCCGTCTTTGCATAATGAAATATTCGTAAAACACCAATGAAATAAATAAATAAATATAGCAGTAATTGTGTGGTTGATTAAATTATTTAATTTTTATCTGTAATGCTCAAGAATGTTTCACTTACACAACACCAGTAATATTTATGGGTGCAGAATTGCTTTGTCTGGGGTAAACCACTGAACTGAACTTTGGTAAGTTGTTTCTCACGTAACAATACCTCATGGTATGCACAACTGTGGTTTTATTACCTCCCTTGGAATGCTCTCTTTTTTACATAACACTCAAAACAGTTACTGGTAATAATGGGGTCTATGCACAAGTTTAATACTGGGATTGTACATGATCTTGAAAACTTTGAAGGCCTGGAATTTGAAGGTAACCTTTGTTGGCCCTGAAAGGCCGTGAAAATTATGGGTTTTTGTAGATTTATGGGCGCGGCAAAGCCTTGAAATTGAGAAGTGCCTTGATGCTCGTACTGTTGTCTGATAGAGCGACAAAAAAACTTGAAACTTGACTTAATGTACTGTCGTGGAGAAATTTGTTTTCCAGCATCTTGTTGACCTGCTGTATATCAGTGTGAAAGTTTATTTAATTTGAGTACGTGGGAAGGTCTATCAGCAACCTGCGGATGGTCGTGGGTTTCCCCCCCACCCCGGGGTCTGTTCGGTTTCTTCCCACCATAATGCTGGCCGCTGTCGTATAAGTGAAATATTCTTGAGTACAGCATAAAACACCAATCAAATAAATAAATAAGTAAATATTTAATATGAAAATTTAGCATTGATTTCAGCTTGCACAGCTGTAGAATATGTATACAAAGAAAACTAATTAGCAAATGTGAGTTTTTGGCCTGTAAGTGCTTGGAAATTTGAAATCTGTGGGTGTCCGGTATGCCAACCTTGGTGTTAGGGCACTGAACACACAATGCTTGCATTTACATTTGCATATCCGTCGGTATTATGTTTTAATGTTAAAAAGGCAGGTATCATACATTTCAGGTGACAAGTCGCCTGTCAAAGGAGAAACAGGTGGAACTTGAAAAATTAAAATTGGAATTGGAATCCAACATCAACCCAGATGTGGTGGCCAAAGCTAAGGAGGTGTGGCTGAGAGAACAGGAAGAGGTTTGGCAGCAGAGAATAAAGACAGAGGTAAAGTTTCACATGTGTCATTTCACAGATGTGACAGTGCACAGTGCACTTTAGTGTATCACTATTCAGCACTGTCTGTAGTTTGGTGATTTCGGAAATTAGAGGTGACATTCAAAAGAGTCAGTGCAGTGGGTTCACTGTGTTTTTAACAGGGTGGTCCAATAACGAAGCTCTATGAATATTGTGTTGCAACTGGCTTGCTACAGTGTAATATTGTCTGGATGTCTGAGAAAATGTTATATGCTTTTTAACCCTGAACACGCAAACCAGCAAAGAAAACAAAATGCATGTACACATAGTGTAGCATCAGTGTAAAAAAACTAGACGACACTTGTAGCCTAATGGCCTAGAATCTTGTATATTTGGGAATGAATTCAAGCTAGGCCCAGACGTACCTTGGCTGCCCAGGTTTTACTCTCCATACAGTAATCTTTGATGACCTATTGTAATGTGTTTTTATAAGCTAAACCACATTCTTCACAATCCGTTGAATATTCAGGTGGAGAAGGCCAAAGCTGACTGGCTGAAGGAGCAGTCATCCTCCCTGCAGGACACTATAGACTCTGCCATACATGCAGCAGAGGTAGAATGGAGGACACTACAGGAAGTGGACAAGGAGAGGGAGATTAAGGAGCGCTTAACCGAAGGTGAAGATCCTCAGTGACTTCATTTTTATCAAGGTCTTTTATTAAGACAGTTTTGTGTCTGTAATTAGGAAAGTTTGCTTATAAAATAAGGAACAACCTAGTATATTTTGCGTTCAGCATTACGGGGATAGTGCAACGACTGTTGACCCCGTATCAGTATAATGGCTCTGTATAATATTAGCGAAGAAATACACCAGAGATTTCACTCTGTCCGCCTAGTGTGTCCGCACCAGCGAATTTTGGCCATCAAGATGACCGAGCTGACCACTCAAACTAAAGAGAACGGTGTTGAACTGTGAAATTTTGTTTGTGTCACAGGGTTTACTAGGTCACATGACATCATCCGCCCACTATGATCAACGTAAAAATCCACCTAGTGTGTCTGCAACCATGCTGCGAATATCATCAGCGTATTTCGCGGGTGATAAAGTTTTGCCCTAGAAGCTAAATAATCCCCCTAATGTGTCCCTGGCTTAAGCATTTCATTGAAGACCACATGTGTTCAACCAATATGACCAGCACATCATGTGACTTCTTTCAATGACTTTTAGAAGCTGAGTTGGGTAACATAAAAGATATATGGATCACAACTTCTATTATCAGTCATAATACTGACATTATCCAATGCCATTTAGAAGCTGAGGACATTATCCAAGGCCATTTAGAAGCTGAGGACGTTATCCAATGCCATTTAGAAGCTGAGGACATTATCCAATGCCATTTAGAAGCTGAGTTGGATTACGTAAAAGATATATATCACAGCTTCTATATATTCAGTGAGCGACGTTTCGGTATAGATACTAACACCGTTATCAAGCGTAACTATATGTGCTACGTTATACATAATATCATGCTGGAGAGTTTGTCTGTAACTTGACAGTTGATCAGGTCAGTGGTTTACCCTGGGTGTTTATACGTTATACATAATGTCATGCTGGAGAGTTTGATTGTAACTTGGCAGTTGATCAGTCAGTGGTTTACCCTGGGTGTTTATACGTTATACATAATGTCATGCTGGAGAGTTTGTCTGTAACTTGGCAGTTGAGCAGGTCAGTGGTTTACCCTGGGTGTTTATATGTCATACATAATGTCATGCTGGAGAGTTTGCCTGTAACCTGGCAGTTGATCAGTCAGTGGTTTACCCTGGGTGTTTATACGTTATACATAATGTCATGCTGGAGAGTTTGTCTGTAACCTGGCAGTTGATCAGTCAGTGGTTTACCCTGGGTGTTTATACGTTATACATAATGTCATGCTGGAGAGTTTGTCTGTAACTTGGCAGTTGATCAGTCAGTGGTTTACCCTGGGTGTTTATACGTTATACATAATGTCATGCTGGAGAGTTTGTCTGTAACTTGGCAGTTGATCAGTCAGTGGTTTACCCTGGGTGTTTATACGTTATAC
Organism: Liolophura sinensis; assembly: GCF_032854445.1. Lineage (NCBI taxonomy): Eukaryota > Metazoa > Mollusca > Polyplacophora > Chitonida > Chitonidae > Liolophura > Liolophura sinensis. The sequence goes on from NC_088296.1 coordinate 22,490,453, forward strand.
ATAATGTCATGCTGGAGAGTTTGTCTGTAACTTGGCAGTTGATCAGTCAGTGGTTTATCCTGGGTGTTTATACGTTATACATAATGTCATGCTGGAGAGTTTGCCTGTAACCTGGCAGTTGATCAGTCAGTGGTTTACCCTGGGTGTTTATACGTTATACATAATGTCATGCTGGAGAGTTTGTCTGTAACCTGGCAGTTGATCAGTCAGTGGTTTACCCTGGGTGTTTATACGTTATACATAATGTCGTGCTGGAGAGTTTGTCTGTAACCTGGCAGTTGATCAGTCAGTGGTTTACCCTGGGTGTTTATATGTCATACATAATGTCATGCTGGAGAGTTTGCCTGTAACCTGGCAGTTGATCAGTCAGTGGTTTACCCTGGGTGTTTATACGTCATACATAATGTCATGCTGGAGAGTTTGACTGTAATTTGACAGTTGAGCAGGTCAGTGGTTTACCCTGGGGGTTTCGGATACCTTTCTTTTCCCCACTCATAAACTGACCACATCATATATGTTATGATGTTGGGGGGTGAATGACTATCAATTTATTCTTCAAATTTGTTTCATTATTCTGTAGATTTTTTGCTGTGTTGTCTTTCAGTTGAACAGATATTGCTATCTGAAAGGGCAGCAGCTGTGGAACTTGAAGTGAAATGTCGCCTGGAGGAAGAAAGGATAAAGTGGACAGAATTACTGGAAAAGGAAAAATCAGATGTCTGCAAGGAAGCAGATGTAGTGAATGAATTGCAAGACGAAAAGTCTAAACTGTGTGAAGAAAATTCAAAACTGCAGAAAGATATTGACAACTTGAGGACAGCTCATGCAAAGGCTGAAGAAGATATGAAAATGGACATAGCGAGATTGAAACATGAATTGTCAGAAGTCGAAAGCAGCTCAGAAAAGCTACACGCAGAGAAGAAAGTTCTGCAGGATACGTTGCGAAAGGAATTTGCCGATATGCAAGAGGAAATGAACAATCTTTTGACAGAGAAGAGCAAACTTCAAGACTCAACATTAGAAGAGCTTGATAAATTGCGGCTTGAAAACGTTCGTTTGCAGGAAGAGAAGGAGAAGTTGATGGTGGAAGCCAAAGCCGAGTTGGAAGCCAAAGTGAAGATGGTGGTCAGAGAGGCAGAGGAGAAGTTCAGACAAGAGCTGGAGAAAACTGTGTCCACGGACAAGGACAAGCAACAAATCTCTGAATCTGTGATGCAAGCAAGAGTTGAGAAACAGGTAATGTTTAGCTGTTGAACTAGTGTAGATTTACAGGACTGAAAAATCATTTTGCTAGGTCCATTCATCTCTGTGATTTCACAGTTGGTGGGCAGGGACAACCATAATAGCACATGCTGTGGGACTGATACAAAAAAATACACTGATAAACAGGTTTATGGTCATTTCCCATTTGATTTCCCCAGATGTTTGTTCAAAAGTATTTCATCTTATTCCCTCGAAAAGCCTCACAAGTCCCGTGACTCTAATGAGATTCTCATGGATGTTTAACACAGCTTTATTCAGTGTTGATGTGTTGTGTTTGATGACTTCAGGTGTCTGAGGCTCTGGAAAAGCCTCATAAGTCCTGTGACTCTAATGAGATTCTCATGGATGTTTAACACAGCTTTATTCATTGTTGATGTGTTATGTTTGATGACTTCAGGTGTCTGAGGCTCTGGAAAAGGCTCATAAGCCCTGTGACTCTAATGAGATTTCCATGGATGTTTAACATGGCTTTATTCAGTGTTGATGTGTTATGTTTGATGACTTCAGGTGGCTGAAGCTCTGGAAAAGGCTCATAAGTCCTGTGACTCTAATGAGATTCTCATGGATGTTTAACACCGCAATTCAGTGTTGATGTGTTGTGTTTGATGACTTCAGGTGTCTGAAGCTCTGGAAAAGGCTCATAAGTCCTGTGACTCTAATGAGATTCTCAGGGATGTTTAACACCGCAATTCAGTATTGATGTGTTGTGTTTGATGACTTCAGGTGTCTGAAGCTCTGGAAAAGGCTCATAAGTCCTGGCAGACAGAGGAGGACGTGAACAGAGCTACAGCTGTGTGCGAGGCCCAGGAGAGTGTGAGGACAGAGCTAGAGGCACGTTATATGGCAGAGATCACCGTCGTGAAAGAGGTGATTGATGATACAGTAACAGCTGTGATGGTTATGGCTCAGGTGTGCTGCAGCTATCAGGCCATTGACCGATGAGATCTCATGTTCAAACCCAACTCTTGGTCAGGAGGCTTGTCAGGCAATTGGCAAAGGTTGATAGTCTGAACACTCGGGCTTCCTTCACCCATTAATCTCAAGGCCGTCATATAAATGAAAAATCTTTGATCGTAGTATTGAACATCAATCAATTGATCCATCAGTCATTCATGTAGAGGGGAAATATTCCTGATGATGTACCACTAGCTTACCACAAGCACACTTGTGGGTTTCTAGCGGTCAAGATTGTTTGAGGATAGATCCAAGGATAGATAGGAGCAGTAAGGCACTGTAATGGCCTCTGTGGCCAAGTGGTTAGTGTAGCACAGCACAAGGACCCAGGAGCCTCTTACCAATGGGATTGCTGTGAGTTTAAGTCAAGCTTGCTGGTTCCCTCTGCCCGGTTTCCTCACACTAATAGGCTGGCTGCTGGCATATAGGTAAAATATTCTCAAGTAGTGCGTAAAACTCCAATCAAATAAAAAGGTAGTGATTACTTGTTGTGAAAGACCAAAATCATAATAATAAATGCAGCTGTACTGTGATGAAAAATTGGTGCAATTTTTTTTTTTTTTGAGATAAATAACTATCGACCAATTGGAATTAGCTGTACCTAGACATGATATTGTTAACAGGAAAGGAGCCGATTGCAAGCTGAGGTGGACAAACTGAGAGCAGAGGTGTCTAGTCAGGAAGAGAAGTGGTCAGCTGAAAGGGAGACAATCCTCCAGGAGAAAGATGCGGAGCGCAGACGCTGCGTTGAGGAGATCCGGGCGCAGTGCGAGCAGGACATCAAGCAGTTCATGGAAAACCACCAGCACACACTCACCAGCGCTCTGAAAACGGCACGTCACCAGCAGACTGCGGAAAAGGTTTGTGGCTGTCAGTTAGGGACATTTGATTTATTTATGTATTTATTTGATTTATTTGATTTATTTATTTATTTGTTTGTTTGATTGGTGTTTTACACCATACTCAAGAATATTTCAATCATGTGATGTCGGCCAGCATTATGGTGGGAGGTAACCAGGCAAATTCCTGGGGAAGTCCACAACCATCCGCGCATTGCTGGAAGACCCCCCAATGTAGTCTTTGAGAGGTAGCCAGTTTGAGATTGACTTGAACTGACAGTGACCGTATTGGTAGGAGGCTTCTTGGCCAATGCGCTGCGCTGGCATGCTAACCCCACCAACCAGGAAGGCCCCCTGGGGACTTTTGATATCAAGTACGGCAGCAGTGCATCAGTAGACAGCAGTTTAACCATTAAGCTAAAATAACAGAGTTGTAAACTATCGGAAAAGGGTCTGTAAATTGAAATGGGGCTGCTTTAATGAGGTACTCTGAATGATAAACATTTTTTTGTAACACTTCTTTTGAAATTGTTATAATATGAACAACAACATTAGTAATGTAACAGGAGTGTTTCCTTGAAAACGTTTCGAAATTTGACACCATCTATATTGTGTGTTTTGCAGGTAAGCGAACACTAAACAATCCAAAAATGGACTCATTGTAAAAATGATAATCCACCTTTTTTTCCCCGCAATTTTGATGTTCACATGATTTTTTGTTTTTCAAGGCTTTTTGATTCTGAAAATGTGTCTCGAAAGGAAAAATTGCCTAGATAGTCTACATTTTCTGGGAATTAGGTTCATTTATGTTTTTATACCCTTCGACATTGGAAAAAGATTTATACTGGTTCTAAAATAACAATTAAAATTTGGGTGGCCTAAGTAAAACGTTTAAAATTTTTAAACCTCTTGTTTTCTGTCAACAGCAACGATTTGAGCTAGAAATCAAAGAGCTCAAGACAAGAGAGCAGCAGCTACTGGGTTCTCTAAGGTCTACTCCCAACACCTCAGAGAACTCTGACGGGAGAGCTCCCTCAGAAGGGGAGACGACTCCGGGGTCAACAGCCACCAGCTGTGACAACTGTGAACAGCTGGAGAAGGAACTGAAATCCTTCAAGGATACAGACAATTTGGAGCAAATGCGCAGAGAGAAAGAGCAGGTGAAGGAGAAGCTTACAAAGTACAACAGCCAGGTGAAGAAGCTGCTCCAAGATCGTCAGAAGCTACAGGTGTCTGTGCAGAATCTGCAACAACGACGACAGCTGGAAGAACAGCACTTCAAACTGAAGGAGAAGCAAGCCTCGTCTGAGGATGATTCCAATGCGTCTGACCAATCAGGATCAAGGTCACGTGCTGAGGAGCAGCTTTACACTCAGCTCCAGAAAACGGAAGCTCTTGTTCGTGAACTAGAGGAAAAAAGAATGTCGGAACTAGAAGAACTCAGATCATCTTTGGAGGCAGAACATTCTGCTGCTATGGAAACCATGAAGAGGAAAATGGTAGAACTGAGGAAAGCACACTCTGTTGAGCTGGACAAAGTACAGAGAAAGTTTGCGGATGAAAAGCAAGAGCTGACGGGGAAAATAGAAAAATTGCAATCTCGCCGGTTGACGAGTACACCTGTTCAGGTAAGAGAACTGTAATCTGATCTTATAGTTACCCAGCGAAGTGCATTTTTGGTTTACAAGTGAAAAAACATAATTGTACAAAATGGATGATTTTTAGATTCCACGTTCCTGTGCACATCAAAAGTAAAATTCATGTAGCCCGATTGTAAAGGTAGAAAGCCAAGGGAGAAGTCATTTCATCTGTGGTTAATGGACCTAAAACAAACACTTCATCACTGAACCAAGATGTGGTCTGTTCATTCCAGCCATCAAGATTTCTGTTTATCCCTTTTTTTTTTTTTAAGACGGAGACCTCTGAAGCAGAAAAGACAGCCATTCTTGAAGTCAGAGCTCATTACATCGATGCTGTGGCCAAAATCAGAGGTATAACAACACAACATCTGCCAGACCGTTTGACAATTGTTAACATGTCAGCAGTGTTAACAATTGTCAAACTTAAAAGTGAACAAAGAACAAAAAATACTACCAGACAGCTAGACTAAATCGCTAAAATTTGTCTGAAATCAAAAAATAAGATATGAAAAATAATCTCTACAAGGCAATTTGACTGACAAAAATACTATATTTCACCTCAAGTTTGGTATGTAAAACACCTCAGAAAACTCTTAGATGGCAATTTACGGTAGATGAATCAATCAGAATCAAGCAAATTGTGTCCCTCAAAAAATTGTCAACTTCTGGTGAAATATAGTAATGAAAGTTTTATTTTTCAAGTTTGGTTTCTCAGACACTACATACAGACATATACATGATCCTCTTATTACTGGCGGGGCCTCCGCAGCTCAGTTGGTTAGCCCACTAGCGCAGCATAATGACCCAGGAGCCTCTTACCAATGTGGTCACTGTGACTTCAAGTCCCGCTCATGCTGGCTTCCTGTTCGGCTGTGGGAAGGTCTGCCAGCAATCTGCGGATGGTTGTGAGCTTCCCCCAAGCTCTGCACCGTTTCCTCCCACCATGATGCTGGCCGCCGTCGTATAATATTCTCGAGTATAGTAAAAGACTAATCAAATTAATATCTAAATCTAATTACCAGCTTGACTTTCATGAAAACATTATGCGTCTAATATTTGAAACAGGATTCCGCTGGTTGAAAATTTAGTTCATGTAAATATATTTAAATGTAGACTTTTCCAGACGTTTTGTGTGGTTTACCTTGAGAGGTGCTTAAAATAGAATTTTGGAAAGGAGGCTGCTAATATTAATAAACCAATGAGCAGCGTTTGAATCTAGACATTACACTTAGTCTTTTTTGGTGGCCTAGTGGTCTGTGTGCTAGCGCAGCACATTGAAAGAGGAACCAATGTGATCACTGTGAGTTCATGATGGCTTTCCTTCTGGTTGTACATGTGAAGGCCTACAAGTAAACTGTGGATGGTGGTGAGCACAGTGTAAAGCACCAATAAATAAACAAATAAATAAATAGATAATCGTTTTGGTTCTCAGAGGATGTCATGAAGCATGTTACAGAGACAAATTTAAGAGCTGCTGAGAAAATCAAGGAGGAGCTTTCCAGGGGAAGGAGCTCTCTGGTGTTGGAGGTGAAAACGACATGCCTTCAAGTTATTCGCAATGTACTGGGCCAAAATAGATTGGGGTGAGTGCTTGCCTGTTATAGGCATGTAAGCCTCCAAGACTGAAGACTGAAAGACTGACATCTTTCTTACAGTTATTAATAATTTAAAAGGCATCCAGGTTTTGCACTGAAGTCCTCAGACTGCTAAAACTGAGTTCATTTCAGGATTTTTTTATATTTTTGGTAGAATTCCATTTGATAACATCCTGTGCTCATGTTTTCATTAATAAGAAAAACATGTGACATGGCAACTTTTGTTTTAGATGTCTGTATGAAGGGTTTCTGTAATATCAGCTTTTGGAATCAAATTTCAGTCTTCAGAATAAGTTATACTTTGCTTTGCCATGAAGAACCACAAAACACCAAAACAGTATTTTGATAATGGTAAAACTTGGCCTTGCTTCTGTGTTGAAATATCTGATGTTTTGTGTTGAAATATCGGATGTTTTGCGTTGAAATATCTGATGTTTTGTGAGTCGTGTTGCAACTTAGGGACAAGGAACTGAATAGGGAGGGAGGAGGAGGTGGCAACTATTTTATTTACTAGGTCTCTTGAAAGTTGAACATTGGGAAAAGAGAGATCATAACTGAATTGGTCCTACACATGGCATCCAGTGTTTTTTGTTCTAGGTTTTAGTATTACATATCTCAGGGTCAGTGTCCAAGTAAAAACTGATTTGTTTCATATTGGCTTTATTCTCGGGGAACTTTTGAAAAAATTACTACCTGAAAAAAAAAGGGAAAAAAAAACATACCAATAAGGAATTCCTTTTTATTTATTATTTTCTATCTCCCAATGTGTCACAGGCAGGGAATTTTGTATCTTCCCACGCTCTCTCCCACTGCTTGTGGGGCCTTGATAACATTAAGAGGTCAACGAGTACAACCATTTTCAGTCCCATGTTCACTGGAGACAACTTGTCTTCCACTAATATGGTATGTATATATCTACGTCACATGTAAAAAAGTTTGTCAGTGACTTGCCAGTGGTTTTGCCTTGGGCACTCCGGTTTCCTCCATCCCTGAAACTGATTGCTCTGATATAAGTGAAAATTTCCTAAAAATGGTGTTTTATTTATAATTAGGCAAATTCATTATTTATCACGGCTTTTGTGTGACCAGTTTACATACATTAAGTATCTTTGTTTACACTTGCTTTGATGTTTATTTCCAACAGGACAAACACAGCTGCCATTACAAATGCCATAGAGAGACAACTGGAGGACTGTTCAACTCAGATTGCCAGAGGGAAGAAGAAGCCCGAGGAACAAAGCTCCTCGTCTGATGCTGTTAAAGAGACTGACAGCAATGTGGCACAGAGTGCAAAAGACAGACGGACTCTTTCACGTCAGTTGTCGCATAAGTCTAATGAAAGAAGTAACTGTGCAACAGATGAAAGAGCAGTATCAAATGGAAGAGTGCCGAAGGAAAAGAGAAGCGCCTCAAAATCAAGTGTAAATGGAAGGTCCAGAAAAGACATAGACAGAACAGAATGTGATGTTAAAGGGAATCTTCAGAATGGTCATTCATACGAAAAAAATGCTGACAAGGACGTAGATCAGCAGAAAAGTTTGAAGTTTACCGTAGGCTACGCCGATGACAAACTGCTAGCCAACCCGGTTCAGGGCTGTGATACTTCATGTCAAACAGTCAGTAGTGAAGCTCGACTTCCTTCAAGTGGAGAATCTCTGAACATTTCTGACTCTGTGTATCTACCTTTGGTCGCTGATATTACCAAAAATACTACTCTTTTCCAAACCGAGGAAGACCAGTTCAGATTCCACAGTTTGCCTGCGAATCCCGACGATTTGCAGTATTCTAAACCCAGCGTGACTGGTAACAGAGATGTGATAATGTCTGGAGCGTTACAAAAGGCAAATGGCACTGGACAAGATTACAGACGGCGGAATCGCTCACCTGCTGGTGACGTTTATAGAACTCGATCAAGTAGTCCCCGTCCCAGACAGAGAGAAGAACGACAATACCAGTCCGCTTCAAGAGAGGCGGGGTATGCGAGATCCGTGAAGAACACACCGGTTTCCGGCTTCATCGAAGACAGAACGGTTGATTTGACTTCGAGGATATCAGAGGTAACACTTGCTCAGGCGGGGCACAAGTCTGTTGGCTCATCTGGTGCCCCATGTGACAGTGGAATAGGCACACTGGGTCGTGAAAGACGCTCTGGGTCGGGTATGGCAGGACGTAGGGCTAATACACTTTCTGCGCCTGGAGTAGGCGGAGACATGAACCGGGTCGCTTCAAGATCTGATGACCGTAGACCCATGCTCTTCAGACAGAGCTCTGAAAACAGCTTATCTTCGTCTATTCTCACTCAGTACGAAGATGACTCGAGCGGTCCCAGCACCTACAGATCCACGGTGGAGGACTTTGGGCCTTTAGATTTCGACACGGAAGGAACTTTAACTTCTCTTGGCTTGGGACAACGGTCGCCGCGAAAGTACAACCCGGTTCCTGAAAAAGATGTGCCAAGAAGACGTCTTCCGTCAACAAACGACAGCAAGGAGTACTCTTGGAGACGATCCATGGAGGCTTATCGCGAAACGAATTGCGTAAACACCCGGATAAATCGCGTTGAGAATTCAGCCTCTAGTGCTGACGCATCTACTGCGAAGTCATCCTCAACTTTTTCCAACTTCAATTCCCCCGCCATTAAGGAGAGCTACAATCAAGGGAGGGAATCCAATGTATCAGACGCCACCGACGTTTCCTATAATCTACGATTGTCGAGTACTTTTGACTCGAGTGTACACGGAGCACGTGAGCAATTGGGACAGTCGTTTATCCCGAACATGGAACCCCCGCGATTGGGAGGCCAAGGGCTGGGTGAAGCTGTTCGGAGACCGGTACCTGTGATGGGTAGAAGAGTTCAGGACGCAAAGTCCGCTCTATCTGGTCCACAGAAGTCATAACACTTGAACTTGTGAATAAGTTATGAAGAAAAATATCGTGCACATCATAAAAAACAAGAAATTAACAAATAAATAACTTTATTTATTTTCCATACGCTGTACTCTCTTGTCGCTTTAGGGAATATTCCATTAATAATCCATTAAGACAGCGGATTCGATTGAAAAGATTTTACTCTATAAACGAAGGTGAACGTCACATAATTTTTCCCCTCAGAGAGGCAGTGTCAGGGAGAATAGAACAAGTACATGTAACAGTTTCGGGATTTGTATGAAATGATGCCAAACGCGACCTTGCATGGACCACTACAGCAAGAGAACAAGCTAAATGAAGTGTAGAAATGGATGTTTAAAGCTAAATTACGTATCATTGGTTACGTAAGGCATTTGCCAGGTTTTGGGCCTTTTACCTTGCAGGATACAAACGAACTGTACAACAGTAGAAATTGATTTTAAGACCAGATTATATCTTCCGCAGATTTCTCTCCAAATGCCCATTAAAAAAATACATATCCTGCAATGCGGTCGCGACATTGTGACAGTTTGGTGCTACGGTTCATTAACCGAGAAAAAAGATCGTAATTCATTTTCACACATTTACCACATTAGCACAGCCGTTCCTGTAGATTTCAATGTGATGGAGACATCGAGCCATCGTTGAGGACCTTCACTCAAACAATTAAATTTATTAATTTTAAGTCTGTTATCTGATCGATGCTAAAATATTTTTTGCTATCGGAGAAGATTATTCTGTTAAATATTACACGCATATTCCATTAATTCAACATGAAGATTCTATTAGAGTAACACAATATTATGTTGAATATGACACAGTATTATGCTATAATATCAGAATACATTCTAGCGTCACTTAGACAACAGACTGTTAACATAATTTAACATTAATTTTTTGTGTGTTCTACTGTTAGGTTTGTATTGTCACAGGCTACCCGGTACAAATGGCGCGGGACGCCACCTCCAACGTTGATAATTTTGTCTTCATATTTTTGCAGGAGTAATTGCAATTTTTTTTTTCGCATTGTGAAGTCTTAACAAGATATACCACATGACTTGGTCGATTAGTAGCGATACTGGGTTCAGTTTCACAAGGATGTCGTACATGTTCGATAATCGCACATAAGGACAATGGTACGGTAATAACGTCGTACAATAAATCGTATGAGAATTGTACGATAAAAAAATGTCGCACGCCGCTCTGTGAAGCTGGGCTCTGGTACCAATATCGATAGAGGGGTCCATTTCACAAAACGCCCTCGGCGCTGCGTGCATGCAGCCAGTACCGTAGGTATTATATCGCCATGCTAGCTACATGCACGCAGCGCTGCATGCGCTTTGTGAAACCAGCCCCAGGTTTACAGTTTATAACTCCATACTTTGCTGTAATTTTTCGATTTTTTCATTAGCTGGGTAACGTGTGCCCATCGACTAAGTAACCAAAATATCATTGTGATACCAGGTTTAGACTGGTTCCACAACGGACTAGTCTACAGCGCTCTTGGCCGTCTTGTTCTAAAAGCTTGGTAGTGGAGAAACTCAGTATTAACTACAGTCTGGACTGAAGTCCTATTAGCTTTGTATTGGATAAGGCTGGTCTAAAGTTTTAAGCCTGGCTTAACTTTTATTACACTTTTGAACCATCTCAGGCCGTTTGTCTTCTCTCGTTGGATAGTATGCAGAGTGTATATTTGTTGTTTTCACACTGTACCAAGCATATTGTGGATATAGTATGTATATTTTGTCTATACCAGTCTGCTGTAGTTGTGCACATGTAATCTAGATGCACCTGAATCTATCCTCTCGCACATACGTTGCATATCATTGTTTGCACTGGCTGTATAAATTTATCACCAGATTGTAAATTTCACGATTTATCTAATTTTGTATATTTTGGTTATGCATAATAATTTTATATTTCATGCGTATTTGAGTCTTTGTGTTTTTTTCCCACCTTGGACAATTTTATGATGATATCAGCCTGTTATTTGGTATAGTGGAACCCAGTGAATCCTGGAATGGGTGAATCGAAAAGCAGTAATATAATTATAGACCTACAGTACAGAGAGAAAGACCAGAGCAGCGACGACAGAGTGATAGCTGGCAAATGTTAACAGGTAACAGGTAAAATACGGCCGCTTAATTTACTTCAGGTAGGGTTTTATTATAACTGCGTGTACATTTAAATGTGTAAATAGTAGTAAATTAAATAGTAGTAGATAACTTTAACTGATGTGACATCCTTTACAGGCATGAGGTGGACACATCGGTGTAAGGTATAAATGATGTGCATTTGGGGTATGCGTCTCGCGTACCCCTCAGTGTGAGGTATAGAGGAGATGTAGACAGCATCTATATTATCTGAGGTGTACAGTATCTCAAGTTCACATCAGCCTTATGTCTATACCTAAGATATACCTAAAGAACATAAAACAGTATTTGAATTTGAGATGATATACCTCAAATACACCATAGCAACTTTGAAAAATATCAACACTTAGACATGTAAGACGATGTACCTAGGTTCATCTCAGAAACTTTGAAAGTTTTTGAAAATAATTAAGTGATCGTGTACCTGGGTACATCTCAGTCACTTTTTATAAATTTTAACATAAGAGATAAGATTCAGCCATGTTACTTCAAACAAAATGGTGACCACAAAATTACCAAAGTTTTTTTGTCCAAAAATAAAAAAAATGTTTACAAAATAAATATAAGCCTTCGTCTCAACCAATACACACTTGCCATTCAGTGTGCAAATACTGACCAACCACGGAGCACCGATACACGTATATTTGTCCGTCATAATTCAAAGATGGCTGCCCTTAACAATGTGCATATCCCAGGCTGTGGGAAAAGAACCCTGTTGTGCCCTGACTGATACATCCTGGGCCTGAATTTGTAAAGTGAGAGCACATACAAACATCTAAAGTACATAGAAAAGGAGTAGCACTAAATTTTGCTCAAGCACCTGGAAAGCATGTAGGCTACATCACCGTTGTTGTTGTAAATCAACTGCATCAACTGCAATTTACAGATACTGTAAACATACTAACTTACAACTTAAATTTATCTATAATTTATACAGCCTTTAGCTAAGTGTGTTGGGATTGTTTTGTCAAAATGAAAGTGAAACAGTGCTCTAAATGTTACACTCAGGATACGCTCAGGTACATTCAACTTGCGGATAGCATATAGGCCTACCTGAGTTATACCCCCAGCTATACCTCAGATACACCTCAGACATCATCTTTTTACCAACCACAGTACCTCAGACACACCTGACATACACCTGACATATTCCCCTAAGTATTGTAGTTCTTTACAACAATAATAATAAAAAATGTCAATTTTCGGAACAATTCACATCTACAAGTGTACATGGGGTTAGGGTTAACAAGTCATACACATCTTCGGTACAGGTGAAGAGACGTAGCCTAATTTTAGCTTCTAATAACAAAAGGTGTTGCATTTTAAGGAAAAACCATGGCAAATGAACAAAATGTAATATCCCAGATGCATAGAGTATTAACTTAGAAGGGCTAGTGCAGACAGCCCTGAAATTTTTACTTTTGCCATGAGCCATGGAATATTTTAATATTCAGTATAACACTGTGGCAGTATAATACTGCCACAGAGGCATTTAGGTTGTTGATACGTACTATAAATTTCTATTTTGCATCCAGTTAAAATATATCAGACTGTTGATTGTTTTGGATAGAAATGAAAACTTTTTGCCCAGCGTTATTACCCATCTCTCTGGAGGGTACGATTTCACTTCCTATGTTATGCTATGTCACTATGCTATGAAGTATTAATTATTTGTTCTATGTGGGCATTCCAAGTTAAATGCTTATCGAGTATTACCCCAAGATACCGGAAAGAATTTGATATTTTCATGGGCAAATTGTCAAGTTTGACAACCACATCCTTAACAGGCTTCTTAAAATGACGCCTTCAGTCATTTAAACCCCTATTTGTTACGCCATTCCATGATGGCATCTATTCCTTGCTAAATATATCTCCTGCAAACATTGATATTTCGAGAACGAATCCATACAGCTTTATCATCAGCAAACAGTGAACATTTAAGGCCAGGAGGGATAGATTCCGGGAGATCATTAATAGCTATATTAAAAAGAGGAGGTGACAAAACACTCCCCAGCGGCACCCCATTCTCTACAGGACGAAGGTGAGAGAAAAGCCGACCGACACAACTTGAATAAAACGATCAGATAAAAAATCTCTTATCCATCTTCACATTTTTCCACTTATACCAATATTCTTCAGTTTCATCAACACACCTGTCCCCTAGACCATATCATATGCCTTTTCATTGTAAAAAAAAAAAAAAAAAAAAAAAATCCCCCCCCCCCTCAGCAAATAAATACTCTTTAGCTGAAAAACAGTTTCGAGTGTTATCACATGATGAGCTGCACACCTGTCAAACCGGAATCCACTCTGTACAGAGGCCATAGCATTATTTTTAGTTAAGAAATATATTAGAAGGGATTAATGATTCTTTCCATAGTTCTACAGATGCATGACGTTAGAGCTATGGGCCGATGTGAAGATGGGAGAGAATCATCTTTTCCAGGTTAGGGACCGGGAATGACTACAGCTCTTCCATGCGTAACTTTATACTTGAGCATATAGTATTATACAACAACAGTAAGTGTTAAAGTAGCGGTCAGGTAAGTTTCCAATCATTGCATACATAATGCCATCTTCTCCAGGGGAAGAACCCGCATGCGAAGTTAAAGCCTGTTTCAGTTTTGTAATAATTTCTAAAGTCGTCATTAATAGGCATGACATCAAAGGCTATATTATTGAAAGGGTGCAAGTCTTCATCATCATTTTTTGTGGGACAAAATCTAGATTATAGTTGTCCGAACTGGATACAAAAGAGAACGTATCAACCAGTATATTAGCTTTGTCCTCATTGGACACATTTTCTGCCCCATCAGGTATAATTGTGAGAATATTACGTTTAGTTCTTAACTTTATTCCACACAGATTTGATGGCAGCATTGACATTAAGACTAGAACAAAACTTTCGCCAGTATTCTTCCTGCGTTCGCTTGATGGTGCAGTGCTATAGCTTTAGATTTCTTGTATAATATATTTAATGTACGTCGCGTTCGGTTCTTCCGGCGCTGGCGCTTTTTGATAGCTGCTGAACACTCACTCATCCATCCACCACGGCACCGGCATCTTGGGGTGGACTACTCCGGATGATTTTGAAATAAAATTATTGGCCGCAGTGGACATAGCTTTAAGTATAATGTTAGTAAATATATAAATATCTTCATTATAATAAAGATCTATAAAGATCCCGATCGGCTTTATGTACTTTCCATCTTGAGGGTTGACCCAGGCTATTAACATGAGGAGAGTGAGTGAGTGCTTGGGGTTTAACGTCGTGCTTAACGATTTTTGAGTCATGTGCCTCCTTGTTGCAGGACAGATTTCCACTGCTCTTTTATCTGGTGCTGCTTCATTGAGACGCCTCACCGAAGGCAAGTAAACAGCCCCGCCCGAGCCATTATACTGATACGCGTCAACCAGTCGTTGCACTCTTCATGCTGACTGCCAAGCGAGGAAGTTACAACTTCCTCTTTGAAAGGCTTAGGTGTGACTCGACCCAGGATTGACTCTGGATCTACCACTCCCGAAGCGGACGCTCGAAAGATGTGGAGAAAAACATGTACATAGAATAAATTGGGTAATGGTCACTGTCAAAAGGAGAGGTCCTATACAAAGACCAGTTATAATTAAGACTAATATCAGATGTACATATTTCAAGGTCTAATGCTGACGCATTGCCTGTACAAGGGTCTATATGTGTTCCTGTACCACCATTTGAAATAACTACATCATTTTCTTGGATAAAATCTACAACTGTTTTCCCATTAGTTTTTCCGTATTATGCACCAGTCTACTTAAGCAACGTTTTAAGGTGTGCAATTGTAATCTATAAACATCTGATCATGGTATATCATGGTATTTTGCTAAGTTAGGTAAAAATGACACGAGTTCTAGAAACTCGTGTGTCGTCTCCCACCTTCCTTAATTAATATCTCCGCCGGCACGCGGTAATACACTACTGTCCAGCCATTGTTAGCAGACGGCTACATGTATGTTTTAAGACTGAAGAACATAAAGTTGTCCGTCATTTCAAGTCAAAGATAATTTTGATAATTCTTTACGCTATTAGAATTGATCAAAGTTCAAATGTCATGATTTCTACGAGCCATTTTAATGTGTTTTGATATACATGCATCTTCCCACAAGCGCGATATATTTATTTGATTTGCCATGCTTTATCTCTTAATATCTTGATGCATGCCTTCTGTATAATCGCAATTATATCGAATTATTATATCGAAATTTCTTTTTGCTAATTTTGCAGCTGTTACGTCCACACTTCGCGCTCATCGAGTGACTTCACAGCTTCATTCCAGCAGTAAATCATATCATCATTCACAAGGCACGAGAGGCGGATTAACTAAACTCAGCGCTTCCCTGCACATAGGCAGTTAGGCAGTACATGCACTATGGTTTATCAGTCACGACTAAACCTCACCGATGCAGAGTTAATGAGTCTTCTTCATACATATATATTTGGTTGGTGATTTACGCCGCACTCAAGAATGTTTCACTTATACGAGGGCGGTCAGCATTATGGTGGGAGGAAACAGGGCAGGGTCCAAGAGAAACCCACGACCATCCGCATACCATATCCACGACCATGTTGTGGAGGCCAACAAGCTATACGAGATCACATCTCTTTTCCAGAGTCTCCTCTCTGGCTTCTTTCACAACCTTAGTTAAAATTTGAACCATGTAAACCCAAGAAAGCAGACAGGAGGACCAGGAATTAGATGAAGAGGAAACAAAGTACACCCGAGAATAAACAACTCATGTAACATGTGGGCCCGGAATCAGAAAAAAACGAAATTGTCCACACCTGAGGAAACACAAATCAGGTAGCCTAACATCTGGATCAGGTGTCAGGCAGTGGGAACGCCCCACAGCAGAGAAGATGGGTACATTTACGGACAAGGTATCGGAGACGAAATCCACGACACCTGAGAAGACATTAGAAAGAGCGGAAAACCCGCTCTCCCGAGAAGATACAAATCAGGTAATGTGAGGACTCGCTATTGAAAAGAGAGGAAACCCAGCCCTACTGATAAGATACCCATCAGATAACTTAAATAAGTTGAATATAAAAATGGTATACGTAAAAAAATTGTGTAACGATATTACATACGGTTCATGATTTTCAGTGTGTAGTATCACATTTCGCTGACACTAACTCAACCATTCTGTGGAGAATTACATAATACACAATCATTCATTTTTATTTAGCATATTTCTCAGAAGTTGGAACACAAAGAAGAAAAAAATGGCAAAATAGAACTGAATATTACATGTAGATGAATACAAATACAACTGACACCAAAATAACAGAAAGCAGATGCAATGCGCTAGTTTTGCAGATGCACTAATACATGACCTCATAATCGTGACCACAGGTTGTCATAGCTACAGCACTAGTGATGACGCCTCTTCTTAAAGTAAACCAGGGATCAGGTTCTCTTCACTACCATGTGTCCTGTTCTCACAGTACTCCTGTTGATTTTTATACATGGGATAAACATCACCCAGACATTAAAGGGTACACTACCATGTGTCCTGTTCTCACAGTACTCCTGCTGATTTTTATACATGGGATAAACATCACCCAGACATTAAAGGGTACACTACCATGTGTCCTGTTCTCACAGTACTCCTGCTGATTTTTATACATGAGATAAACATCACCCAGACACTAAAGGGTACACTACCATGTGTCCTGTTCTCACAGTACTCCTGCTGATTTTTATACATGGGATAAACATCACCCAGGCACTAAAAGGTACACTACCATGTGTCCTGTTCTCACAGTACTCCTGCTGATTTTTATACATGGGATAAACATCACCCAGACATTAAAGGGTACACTACCATGTGTCCTGTTCTCACAGTACTCCAGCTGATTTTTATACATGAGATAAACATCACCCAGACACTAAAGGGTACACTACCATGTGTCCTGTTCTCACAGTACTCCTGCTGATTTTTATACATGGGATAAACATCACCCAGGCACTAAAAGGTACACTACCATGTGTCCTGTTCTCACAGTACTCCTGCTGATTTTTATACATGGGATAAACATCACCCAGACACTAAAGAATACACACACACACACTAGCCCTGATCTAACATTACACCTGCTGATTTATACACTTCGGGTAAATATCAGGCAGACACCAAAGGGTACACTACCATGTGTCCTGTTCTAACTGCATGTACACATGCTGGTATGTAACTCTGCAATGTACTTTCTCTTAAAAAAAACAAAACAAAACATACTGTTGTATACACTACATTTTTATTTATACTTTAGCAAACCATGCTCTATATAGCTTACATTGGCTTTAAATTTCTTAAAATATCCTACTGAATTCCTTTTGACTTCTCAGCCCACTGTATAATTTACAAGAACCATACACTATTTTATGTCACACATTAGGTTGTGTCCTCTGTACACACCACACGGTATACATCATATTAGTTTGTGTCTTCTGTACACACTCTATTGTATACCTCCCTTTAGTTTGTTTCTTCTGTACATACCCTAGTGTATACCTCACATTAGTCTGTGTCTTCTGTGCAGACCCTATTGTATACCTCACATATTAATTTGTTTTATCAGGGCACACTCTACTGGATATGTCACATTAGTTTGTGTCTTCTGTGTACACCCTACTGTACACCTTACAGTAGTCTGTGTCTTTTGTACACATCCAACTGTATACCTCACATCAGTTTATATCCTACTTACACACCCTTCTGTATACCTTACATTAGCCTGTGTCCACTGTGCAGACCCTTTTGTACGCCTCACTTTAGTTTGTTTTTTCTTGGCACACTCTACTGTATACCTCACATTAGTTTGTGTCTTCTATGTACACCCTATAGTATACCTCACATCAGTCTGTGGCTTCCATGCAGACCCTAGTGTATACCTCAAACCCTACTGTAGACATCATATTACTCTGTGTGTTTTGCGCACTTCCTACCATATATCTCACATTAGTTTATGGCCTTTGTCTGGACCCTGCTGTATACCTGATGTAATATGTATTATTAGTTTGTATCTTTTGTGCCCTATTGCATGCCTCACATGAGTTTGTATCTTTTGTGCCTACCCTACTGCATGCCTCACGAGTTTGTATCTTTTGTGCCTTACCTATTGCATGCCTCACATGAGTTTGTATCTTTTGTGCCTTCCCTATTGCATGCCTCACCTTAGTTTGGGGGTTGTGGAAACTCTTGTGAAAACTTTAATGGATGTCTGACATAAGCTTATATGTTTTGTACACACCCTAATGCATGGCTTACATAAGTCTGTGGCTTCTGTGCACACTCTAGTGCATGGCTTACATTAGTCTATATCTTCTGTGCACACCCTAATGCATGGCTTACATAAGTCTGTGGCTTCTGTGCACACTCTAATGCATGGCTCACATTAGTCTATATCTTCTGTGCACACCCTAATGCATGGCTTACATAAGTCTGTGGCTTCTGTGCACACTCTAATGCATGGCTTACATAAGTCTGTGGCTTCTGTGCACACCCTAATGCATGGCTCACATTAGTCTATATCTTATGTGCACACCCTAATGCATGGCTTACATAAGTCTGTGGCTTCTGTGCACACCCTAATGCATGGCTTACATAAGTCTGTGGCTTCTGTGCACACCCTAATGCATGGCTCACATTAGTCTATATCTTATGTGCACACCCTAATGCATGGCTTACATAAGTCTGTGGCTTCTGTGCACACCCTAATGCATGGCTTACATAAGTCTGTGGCTTTTGTACACACCCTAATGCATGGCTTACATAAGTCTGTGGCTTCTGTGCACACTCTAATGCATGGCTTACATAAGTCTGTGGCTTCTGTGCACACCCTAATGCATGGCTCACATTAGTCTATATCTTATGTGCACACCCTAATGCATGGCTTACATAAGTCTGTGGCTTCTGTGCACACCCTAATGCATGGCTTACATAAGTCTGTGGCTTCTGTGCACACCCTAATGTATGGCTCACATTAGTCTATATCTTATGTGCACACCCTAATGCATGGCTTACATAAGTCTGTGGCTTCTGTGCACACCCTAATGCATGGCTTACATAAGTCTGTGGCTTCTGTGCACACCCTAATGCATGGCTTACATAAGTCTATATCTTCTGTGCACACCCTAATGCATGGCTTACATAAGTCTGTGGCTTCTGTGCACACCCTAATGCATGGCTTACATAAGTCTGTGGCTTCTGTGCACAATCCCACATTGTTGTTTTCTCTTCCGTGTACCTGATATTAGTTTGTATCTGTTTTGCCCACCCTATGGCATGCTTCACATTAGTTTGTCAGTTTTTTGAAAACCCTAATGCAAGCCTCACCTTAGTTTGTATCTGTTGTGGACATCTCAATGGGTGGCTGTCATAAGTTTATGTTTTGTGCACACCCTAATGCATGCCTTGCATTTGTATGTGTCTTCTGTGCACACACTACTACACACCTGGCATTACTTTGTGTCTTTTGCCCACACCCTACTGTAAACCTGACATCAGTTTGTGTTTTGTTCACACCCTTGCGTACACCTCATACCATTTGTGCTTTTTGTACGTTCTTCTCACCTTCGTTTCTCCTGGAATACTGTCCATTTGCTGCGCGCGCTCTGATGTATTACAGCTCATATCGTTTCCTTCTTAACATCGTCTTCCGTGTGTTTTCCACACACACAACTGTGCGCCTTCATTTTATGTTTGTGCCTTTCATGCACACACTAGTGTAAACCCCACAGTCGTGTACACCTAACTATACACCATTTATACATATAAGAACCTACTTGTAACACGTAGGGGTGACATTATGTCCTCCGACTGCTGTTTCTAAGTCCTGACTTTCTTGCACTGTTTCCTTTACAGTCACATGTCTGGGGACAACACGGTCATGTTGTACAGAATCTAGAAGCTTCTGTCTGCTGACCTCATGTTTCTCCAAATCTGCTCTTATCTCCTTCAATTGTTCATCAATTCTGTGAGAAAGGGGGAGAAAAGAAAGAGACAAAGTCGTGTAATAATCCTATGTACCACGCAGTTATGAGAACGTCACGATGCACAGTCTACTATTCCTAGCAGGTTAGCTCTGATTTGTTTGAACAAATTTATGTTTGAACACTAAATATATTTTAGACTTGGGTCATGTTTTGGACAACCACAGTGCTGATACAGTGCTGTGACAGAAACACATCTGCTGACAATAGTCATCCGCACGTGCACATGTATAACAAACCTAGAGAGGTATAACACATTTATACATACGTTTTGGTGAACCCGTGGAACCCTGTCAACAAACAGAATTGGAAACACATATAAATTCATGTAAAGATGATAACCGAAACTAAGATTCTGTACATACCCTGTTTCTTCTAAAAGTTGGCACGCACGGTCTGCTCATTTTAGCCACTATATATCTAGTTCTAGCAGAAATATTGGGTTTTTTTCACACGGCTAGACCATTTAATGAACAATATATTCATATCTTTACGTTTCCAAAAGGCTGGTAAAGAAATGTAATATTTTACTTTAAACATTTTTACTAATATCCGTCCCAAATTTTAGAAAAATTAGGGTATACTTTTACCACAAAATGTAACAAGAACACAGTCATAAGTAAAATGTCTTATCTCCCCTACAGTACACAGGGGCCCTTGGCTTTCCCTTAAAAAATTAGGCCACTCCCTATTCAATCACATAGTCAAAATCAGTTCTAAATTCCGGTGTGATCAATTCTATGGAACTTGATGCAGTGTAATTTTTCCCTAAAAGATTTCCATATCACACAATCTTAGTTGAGAATGATTTGTTCCACAGAGTAAACGTAAAACAGTAACCAACTTAAAGTTAATGGTTGTATACAACGTACCGTGTGATAAGGTTTACAGAGGTATTTAACTGGAGTTGAGGCAACTGAACCTGGATTGTGCATATCTGACTTACCTGTAAAAACTCGACGTCCATTGACGCTAATAAATCTTTGGAAGCCTGTACCATCCTCTCCATTTCCTGGGCCTGTAGTTGGAAATTTTTGACTATGGCGCTACACTCCACGCTCCACGGTGAATAACGGGTTTTTATACCCTCTAAAGAGTGTAGCCTCCAGGCTTGTCAAGCTTCCAAGGCTGCACAATAAGCCTTTTCTACCTCCTGAGTGTGAAGTTCCTGGTTTTTACTGCCAAACAGAAAAATCGTTTATTACCTCATCCACACCTTTAGAGCTGTGTGTTCAAGAAATTGTAAATGTATTTGTACAAGTGTAAAATGTAAGGGCTACACAGCTGTATCTACCATGTACCTCCGGGCAGGAGGGGATTTCACTTTAGTCCAGTGGTAGGTGTTCCAACCTCCAAAAGGCTAGTGCCATCACAAATGATGCTCCGAGCAGGCCTTAGATGCTTCGGACAGTACCTCAGACTCCTGGGACTGGTTCAAACCAGAACATTGTCACCCCATCAGATCATATGGTGTACTTACATGTATATAGCCTTATAGATATTATTATGACAGCGTATGATCGGCGATGGTGTATGAACTGGCGTTGTCTGAGTTGGGCATATCTCATGTGTGTCACAGAGAAGAAAGTCATATTAATGGTGCGATTGTCTGATCAGATAAACCAGAAATAGGTAAATCGACTCTTCCTTCATGCCAATGAATCCCGGCATCAACCCGTACATTACACTGTTTCAGTTCTTATAAAAAGTCGTCGCTCTTCGGGTTTAACTATTTAATTGTAATCTACACATATATAATATGAGACAGAAAAAGCTTTATCAAGACTAGATGATTTACAGCTGTATGTTACCTGGATTTGTGAATGATAGCAATATTTTACGTACTCAAAATGAGTCACCAGGGTATGCAGTACAAAACAGGCTGAACAGGTGTCATGGAAAATACCAACCTGTATCTTATTGTGCAGCCTCATAACTCCTGACAGTGATTGTTTAGTTTCTTGTAGGACTTTCTCCAGTTCACTAGTCTTGGTCAAAACATCTGACTGTAATGTAAGAAAACGTTGCATTTAAAAACCAGGTTTTCAAACGACTGACCACAGTACAGGACAAAATGTCGCCTACTTCACTATAGATCACAAACATTGGGTCAATGTATAGTTTCAGATCATGACCTTTTTATTTTGATTATCGATTTATTGACTAGCATGTTATACGATTTAGATAGTTATTTAAGTTATAACTAAAACATTCCTTGGCTCTTTGTAACATCATCGAACTCTGTTTACTAATTTGCATGATTCCAAAGTAATTTTGTACTTATACAATTTCTTAGTTTTTTCGTGGTTAGTGGTGTTCGTTGTTCTGGGAATTGGACTTGCGATTAATGACTTAAAACATCCACTTTGGTTGATGACTGATATACGAATGTCTTTTTCGCCTTACCTTGTCATTCTCAGATGCAGATTTTATATCTTGCATAGCGTGTTTTGGATGGTCAATCACACACCCTACACAGACCACCATGTGGCACGGTACACAGTACAAGCTGAATGGCTGACCGTGTTTAGTACATGTAGCTTGCTTAGTCGATTGGTGGTCTCTGCTGGCTTGACCCTGTGAGATTTCCTGGGAGAGGTACTCCAGAGAGGAAATCAGACGATGTCTTTTTAGAGGCCCCCTCATTGGATGGTAAATTGCAAGACATTCCTCACAGTAGAACACACCACAGATAGTGTAAAACTTAACAGCTTCAGCGTGATTATCATCCTCACACAGAGAACAATATGGGATTTCATCCTCAACCTTCACAGCAGTTGAGAACCTCCCCACAATTTCAGTCAGATGAAAGTTGGGAGGCAGACCAGCCACACCTTCTCTCCCCAAACTGGTCGGTGCCCGACACACAGGGCATGAGATCAGCTGATAAGCCTCCTTACTCCCCGTATTGTCGGAGGCCTTATCTGTCTGTAGAGGTTTAGACTTGTCAGCATACAAACCAATGCATTCCCTACAAAAAGTGTGCTGACAGGGTAGAATTACTGGTTTCCGGAATGTTTCCATACATATAGAACATGTGAGGACATCATTCCGATTCTGCTTGCTTTCGGCCATTATTCGCTCGGTTTTTTTTCCTGAAATAAAAACGGCAAATTGCTCAGACTGGCACCTGTAAAGGTGTTCCTATTTACAAAAATATCAACGTTCAAGACATTGGGTACAGTACTTTTTGTCTCTATTTTCGAATTCTCACTGAAGAAGCATTAGAGAACCTACACACTTACGAGGAGAGTATGCACACCTCCCTTTTCTGAGAAGGAATTCTGCCCAGTTAGAAATTTAGCGATTCTTCCTTCTATTGCGCACGAGAGATTTTTGGGCAAAGGTCTGATCTAGCCAGTTTGGGTCTGCAGATTTGTGTGCAAAACAAGGCTGTCGCGATTTAAAAAGCAGATGTACAAAAACACCTTCAGCAGCAGTGTCGGGACTTGACTCAGTATGACAATTTGGCTAAGCCTGTGGACTGCAGTGGTTATGCAGGTAACTTGAGTCTATGTACTGCATGGTAATTTGACCAAACTTCTGGAATATCTTTATCTACAGAATTTTAGAGATATAATAAATACCACAATAATAATAGTGACGAGTAACAAGTACATTTCTTACTTAGATTAAAAGGTTATGAACTAACGTCAAATTTAGTGTTTCAGCTTCCAGTGTTTTATTATGATATTGTCAGGAAGCACAGAAGTACAGACTTCGACATAGTTGCTATACCCCCTGATCAACACAGATCAGTACAGACTTCGACATAGTTTCTATACCCAATGATCAACACTGATCAAACAAAATCTGTAAACCGTAAACATTGACTTTGCTCCAACGTAGAAGTGCGCAATACATGTCCCATTAGATACAGTGTTATGACAGAGACAGTTTAAAGACAACACAAAAGCCTGGATTTGAGGAATGTAATCTCAAGTAGACTGTAGAAGTAGGTCAACGTCATTTCTATCTTCACACAGCTCGAGCTCAAGTAGACTGTAGAAGTAGGTCAGCGTCATTTCTATCTTCACACAGCTCGAGCTAATATATAAGTAGACCTACATGCAGTATACGGTTGTCCCGACTGGCTCAGCTATGTCAGTTACACACCCCATTGTTGGTGATCAGTGGGTGAGGTTTTAATTCTTGCTGAGCGGGAAGTCAATAATAGGCCTACACGTAGCCCTTTAGTTCTGTAACGCTGAAAATCCTGTGAGCAATTCAGCACATAATTGTAAGATGCGATTTACTTATACACTATACTATTGCAGTTTTTATATTTGGAGCAGAGAGGCGAACGTTGTAAGTAAACGAACAGCGATCCATACGTGCCGGCTGCTCTGGCTATTTACATGTATGTAGGTCGGACTCAAGACAACATGTCACCGACAATCAACGACCTTCACCACAACCCTATATAATGCCTGTCAATGTCACAGCTTCAGAAAAATATGTTAATAACTTACTGTCGCCGTGCATATATAGTGACAAGATCGACATAATCAAACAGTATGAACCTGAACCCAAGTTAGTCGTTTTCCCTGAGAAGAAACTATTCTGACTATCTATTGACAGTGTCAGAGGTGCACAGACAGGCTGAGAGTAGAGTCCATATAGACACCCCCCAAGTCGGACGTCTTCTTCGTGTGTATTTGAGGACGACCAGACCCGTTAAATACTGTCCGAGGCATTACTTATGGATAAGATTGACAGAGGCATTACTTATGGAGAACAACTCCTGGATTTATTGTGTTGGTGACGTTTCGATGTAAGTTCTTACATCGTTATCAAACCATATGAACATACAGTGTTTAAATACTGGTTGTAGGGTCACTTTCCTGGCGGATATCGTGGCCCATCAAATCAGTGTTTTATTTAATTTTTTTTAACACATGAATATTTTGGTTACATAATAGCAGTGCGTTGGTATACTATTTACATATGTACATGAGTCAATTAGTGGGATTAAACCTCTTTGTGGTAGCATGTGTATAGCTTATTGTATAGGTTCAAATGCTGCCATGGTCATTTAACAGAAAGGGGATAAATAGTAAGCTATTTACAGAGATTAACGTTATCTTTACATTAGAAATACATAGATCTACATTAAAGAATTACAATGAGTTGCCTATACAGAAATTTACACAGAGAGGAAACAACAGTAGTGCTTTTATTTATTGGCTAACAGTTTTGTTCTCTTGCTTCCTCCTCTGTGACGTGGAGTTCAGGAGCTCCCGCCACTTATACCGGACGCCGTCCAAGAAAAACCAGCGTACTGGAAACCTGTGCTTGTAACAGGTGCGACAAGTATGAACATACAGAGATACAAGACAACATATATACAGTAAGAGAGTGAGTGGTGTCAAAAACAGTCAACAATGTAACATAGATAATAACTTCAGGGTTAGTGGCTTCAGGGTTTAAGGCGGTAAAGGGACAGAAACACTTCCACTCAAAATACACGTACCCCTTCTTCCAGAACTTACCTGTCGACAGAAATACTGCCGTTCTTCACAACTTGCAGGGGAGGTAAATCTGTCAGTATGTTCGTAAGCCTACACAGGTATACTCTGTGACATCTCAACAATGGTTTCCACAACTCGTCATTAAACTTAGGCCTATATGTGAATTTCACATTTCAACAAACAATCAGTTTCCCACAAAATGACTTCAGCAAATGGGTAGGTCATTTAGATTTGTTATCACGTTTAGTTCCAAACAGAACACCTTGGAAATCTAAATGAGAAATAGAGGATGGATTTTCTGAAACCAGTATAATGAGATTAGGCTATAGCTACAACACTTTGAAGTCCAGTTCAAACGGCATTACGCAGTGGGGTCTCCAGGGTGAAAAGTATAAAAACATAGCTTCTAGACAACCTTGTCGTTATAGGTGACTACCCTAAAGCTTTCTCATGTGGCCCCGATAAATTTAATAGACCCAGATCTCGGTGTGTGTGAGAGGCCGTAGAGGAGTGCCTGTCTACCCTGAGTTGTGAGCCTTAACCGAAGAGACCGGGATTCCGGTGACTGATGGCAGGCTGGTCTTGCGGAATTCTCAATCCCAATACCCCATTTCGGCTCTTACTTAGTTAGAGACTAGAGGATGGATGGACCCAGTTCGGTCAATTGGCTCCGAACTAAAATCACAATTGGTTAAACGATTCACAACAAAAAAGTAATAATGGGTAATAAAAGTAATAATGATAGTAATACCAAACTGAATACGTACTTATCAACATTAAATAACGTTTCTACTCCTCATTTGGTCTAAATTTGCTCGCAGGTGCCCAAGGAGACCTGTACATACCTAGTCCGACTAGATGCTTTACATGACAAAAACTTGGGCATGGTAATGACAAATGTACAAAAAATGTGGCCTGCTTCTGGTGTGCAGGAGAAGGCCATGAGGGTTTGAAAGTACTTAGGCAATAAAATGTTTACATTAGCCCATATGGCTTCTTCTAGGGACTTTTCTTTCTTTATAAAACAGAAACATTGCTCTACCTTAAATGTTCAAAATATAACTTTTCAAGAAGCACGTTGCCTTATCTCTTTTCTCGAGCACTCTCTTGAACACTTTATTCGCCAATGTGATCAAGAGAGTATCGTCATTGCTGGTGACTGATGACTGTAAATCTAAAACAGTATCTCTGCTAGAATAAGTTAAACCTGTCAACAAAACAACGTCTTGCTTTCCAGGCAGAGAGTTTAAACTGTTACTGAAACAGAACGAGAATAGCATCTCTGCTCCTATCGGCAAACATATATCTAAAACTGTACAATAAGGATCTAATCAAGATAAGTCAAACCCAGTGGCCCTTCAGGCCGACCCACTCAGGCAATCAGAAACCTGGTGTGAATTTCCTCCTCAGGTAAATCATATATGTCTCTTATCACCCCTTGGCAGCTGTTTAGTGAGTTGTGGGATGACACGACTATCGAAATGCCAGCAGGTTGATAGACTGCTGTTTCCCCTTACCCTCAGTGAAGGCATCACCAGAGCTAAGTTTTTTTAACATTGAACATCGCGGGGCCTCCGTGGTCGATGTGGTAAGCGTAACAGCAATTAAAACAGAATCAAACCCTGACTTAGGTAAATTGACAAGAGGCCGCATTTCACCGGTTACATGTGACCATTTGCCAGCTGTCATACTGTCGTTCTGGTCTTACTCTCAATGCTGTACGTCTTTATTTATATTAGAAGTATGTACAACAAACCCATAGTGAACACAAACACATCGAACATACATGTACAAAAAAACCCACCCAAGGATTACAAGATGAATACTACTGTTTGTGGTTTCACAGCTTATAAATATTGTAACAAACGAAAAAGTCACAGTCATTTCTGTGAAGTGATCATGTAATATCTGTAACAACCTAAGGGCTTTACGTGTTCATATACTCAGTTTCCTTGAGTACAGGCTTCCATCAGTAAATATGATTTTGTACTGAGTGTTATGAGGTAATCTGATATCCTTCTCACACAGAGAACAATATGGGATGTCATCCTCAACCGTTACAGCAGAAGAAAACCTCTTCAGAGTTTCTGCCAGATGAAAGTTGGGAGGCAGACCAGCCACACCTTCTCTCCCCAGACTGGTCGGTGCTCGACACACAGGGCTAAAGATCAGCTGATGAGCGTCCTCACTCCCCGTGCTGCCGGAGGTCTCATCTGTCTGTCCAGGTTTAATCTTGTCAGCATACAAACTAATTCATCTCCTAAAAACTGTGCTGAAAAGCAAACATTACTGGTTTCTGGAATGTTTCCACACATATCGGACGTGTGAGAACCTCTTCACGATTTTGCTTGCTTTCAACTATTAAAAACGGCAAATTGATCAGACTGACACCTATGAGGGCGTTCCTATTTACAAAAATATCAACTTTCAAGACTGTACACTCTGTTCATCAGTCCCTGTGTTCGAGTAACATATGGGGTACAGTACTTTTTAATGCTATTGCTCAATTTCCCTCTAAGAAGCATTGCAGTACCTATACGATTAGGGTATATGTAATTCGCTTTCCCAAGAAGGAATCTATTCTGCTCAGTTGAAAATTTGGCGATTCTTCCTTCTATCACACTCGAGCAACCTTTTCTTTTGACAAACGTCTGGTGAAGTTAATTTGGCCAGATGTGTTTGATTATGATTTTCGACATATATATAGCTCGCATCCATAATTAGCAAATCTGTGTACAAAAACCAGACTCTCTCTATTTAAAAATAGATTTACATACACGGAGTAGGAAAGCACCTTCAGCAGCAATGTCGGGACTTGACTCAGTATGATAATTTGGCCGAGCATCTGGACAACAGTGGCTATGAAGTAGACTTGACCCCATGTGTGAAATTAGGCTAAACCTCTGGAACATCTCTATCTGTTGAATTTTTTGAGATATGACAAATATCAAACCAAATTACTGATAGTGATGAGTAACACGAACATGTCCTACTTAGATTAAAATGGATATGAATTAAGGTCCACGTTTTCCAGCTTCCAGTGTTTTATTATGTTATTGTGAGAAACAACAGAAGTACAGACTACAATAAAACTGCTATATCCTGTCACCAACAGTGGTAAAACACAGTGTTTCAACAGTAAATGTTGACTTCGCTCCACCATAGAAGTGTGAAGTACATGTCCGGTTAGATACTGGATGACCAATATCAGTATAACGCCTCGGGCGGGGCTACTTACTTGCCTTCGGTAAGTCGTCTCAGTGAAGCAGCATCAGATAAGAGAGTGGTGGAAATCCGTCCTGCAACAAGGAGGTCCATTACAAACCCTACGGATTCCTTCGTCGTCGTATGACTGAAAAATTGTTGAGCACGACGTTAAACCCCAAGCACACACTCACTCACTCTAGGAAAGAAAAACCAGCTGATAACCTGAGATAAAATGACAGGCTACGTGACAAAATTAACATCTGTGACCTTACACTTTTTCTCATCCATGTTTTGACACGCTGTGTGTCTTCTGGTAATACACACGTGGGGAGTTATTCGATTCCTCAAAGATTTACTTACAACAAGTACAATCGCTGAAATAATCAGTAGCCATTTCTCCAAATACTAAGCGCTATGACCTGAATGCCAATATAGTTCATATGTCATATCTGAGCGGGTCTTTGCTTAAGATGTCTGATATTTAAAACAGAGGTTTTTGAATCACACAGCAATTGTAGTGGGGTGATTTTTGTAAATAATGGTTACGTGTCACGACAGAGGGATAAACAATGGCCATTACCTACTTCTTGTTTATATTGTCTTGTATCTGTTATGCGGGTGAGTCGTATTTACCTCAAACCCTCCTTGTATCGATAAGTTTATGGTTAACATGAAATGTGCTTATATAAATTCTTATCAGGTAATCGGTAATATTGTAATTTCGGCGGTATCTTGACATGCATTATACTAGGGTGATGCATTACACTTGGGTAATCACTTGGGTAATGCATTACACTTGAGTAATCACTTGGGTAATGGATTACATTTGGGTAATCACTTGGGTAATGCATTACATTTGGGTAATCACTTGGGTAATACATTACACTTGGGTAATCACTTGGGTAATGCATTACATTTGGGTAATCACTTGGGTAATACATTACACTTGGGTAATCACTTGGGTAATGCATTACACTTGGGTAATCACTTGGGTAATGCATTACACTTGGGTAACCACGATGGGCAACCACGATGCATATTATAGGTGGAATGTTACAGGGAATTTCTTGCAGGATATCTAGCTCTCATTGTTGAGCTGCAAAATGACACTGCACAAATTTATAGTATGAATAACCTATAATTCCCTTGTGGCACTAGCATCCAATTAGTCTTCATTCACTTTTGAGTTTGGAGGCAAATCTTGGACCCAGTTGCCCCAACTGCGCATGCATAACCTTAAACGCATGATCCAGTGCAGGCATGCTGCCGGTTCAGCTCTGGTTTCACATGAGGACTTGCATTGGTCAGTATGTTTTTTGACTGACCGCTGGATCAGTTGAAGGACTGATTGTTTAAATACTTGAAATTATAACCAATGAGGAGTCAGGAAATAAAGGCGTTAGCACAAGACGAAACGGAGCCAGAGAGCATATAAAAGTCATCTCGTAAACTAAGTGTAAAAGTTGTTTCTGGTACGGAACTGGCTAATACATTCTTGATATAACATACTCACTGTACAGTCAACAGGATAACATTTTAAAGGTAAAATGTTCAAGGTGGGAGTTAAAAGTTTTCACTGTTACTTTTTTAGACATTTCTTTTGGAACTCACCTTATAGGTTGTCTTGGAAATGGGTCTTGCGTCTACCGACGTCGAACGCTCCTTTTATAGTTCACGAATGGAATGCGAATGTCGGTCTAAATGCTTAGATTTTAACCAATTTAGTTTCAACCACACTTAATTTGCGAATGTTCAAAAGTTTGGACGTTTCCTGGTGTATTTTTCGAATTATTTGCAGAGGGTGGACTGGGAAATTCCACATTCCACCAAAGGGCTGATATGACAGCAACAAGCACAACAACAACGACGTCATCCGTGGCAACAACGGCACATTTTGAAATAGTTATTGAGCACGGGAAGATTTACCTCAAGGTCTCCGACCCGTGTGATGTCAGTCAGACTCTGTGTCCAGTCGAGTGCTTTGTGGATTCGCAGAAATCTAACACGGTGGCTTGGGAGTGCAACATTTGCAACTGCTCAGACGTGACCACACCAGGTAGGTGGAGGGATTTATCACCAAACTGCATTGTGAGTATACTTGTGCTTTTACAATTCTCATCTTGATGGACATGCGTACCTCAGACTACAATTAATTTTCCATGTACTACTTACACCTTAACGTTCGCAGCCCTCATGCACGGCGCCATCTTAAGGTTACGTGCACGGAACTACTATGACAACTAGCAATGTGGGCTTTAAACCGTTACGCGCCTTTAAATCTGTAAGCCCTAAACCTCTCTAAAAAGCTTGTTGTTGTTTTGATGAAGATGAAATTTTGTGATACATCCTT
The DNA here is from genome assembly GCF_032854445.1 of Liolophura sinensis. Lineage (NCBI taxonomy): Eukaryota > Metazoa > Mollusca > Polyplacophora > Chitonida > Chitonidae > Liolophura > Liolophura sinensis. The sequence continues at coordinate 22,521,861 of NC_088296.1, forward strand.
TCCAATAGATCGGGTATCTCTGTGTCTCAGTTTGACAGCAATTTCACCACGTCTGTATGTGCATCCGTCGAAGCCATACGAAAAACACTGGTGGAAGTAAACTTCAAATTCTGCCTTGCAAAATGACGACCAATAGGGGGCAGAAAATTCAGAGGTAGAAAAAACAGAAAATCCAGATGTAGAACCCCCCCCCCCCCCCAGAAAATCCAGATGTAGGAAAACAGAAAACCAATAAATGTTAATGCTGTGCTGGACCATATCTTCAAAATGATATCTTTGATGACTCCTCGCATTAGTCTTATTGTCTGAAAAGAAAAGACGAATTTATTAATTTTGTTAAAGTTTGGTAAAGTGTACCTAAAGGTATCTTTCTATAATCAATGAAAACTGTTGACGGCTTCTCTTTGCATGATTCAGTCAGAATTTCTTACTTTATACACTAGTACTGTCTTAGTTCTTTGGTGGTTTGTGTTTTACGTCGTCTTGAGAATTGGCCTTGCGATTATTTACCCGGAAGGTGTATTTTGTCGTACAGCTGATATACGAATCTCTATTATGACGGATACATTTATACCATTTTGTTAAAACAGAATTGTTAAATCTTTTCTTAAAGTGTGCCAGTACTCGCAGTTAGTAATAACTGTACACAATTTCGGTTCCGTTTTAGCAACACTGACCCATATTACAGCACCTGCGGATTTATCAACAACAGGTAATGCTTAAAATTCCAGGTTTTATTTGTATTGTCCAACGCAAAGAATGCAAATTGAACACTTGATACGAAATAGTAGTTAAATCTTTCTGATATGATGCTGTAATCAAAAAATCAAATAATAATTTAGAATTATAACAATAATAGCAAATAGGCAAATGCAACGCTGGTTCAGCCAGAAAAGGGTTTTTGTCACTACTCCCAATTGGCCCGTATTGAATGAAGTAACAGGTTCGAATCCAACCACTTCGAGTGCGTTTGGGGTGTTGTCAGAATGTCAAAAAAAAATACAGCAGAGAGAGTAAATGCAGAGCATCGTGGACGATTTGGTAGCTGGCACATAGTCACAGCTATGGCCTCAGATAAGGTTTTATTCTAACACTTCAGACGCCCCATAGCATCCTTCTTTAAGCAGTCTTAGGTAAAAACAGTACCGTGATGTTGATAGCAATATGTTACTGATGCTATTGATTTTAAGTTACCAAAAAAATGCAAATTAAAAGTTGACAAATGGAAAAGGCGCAATTTTCGTTTTAGCACAAATTCCAACAACTACGACAAACCGAGAGGTTGTGATCATTGGAGGGGTCGCGCACCTGTTGGTGGATTTCCCGTGTACCGCCGGGGACAACATTTGCCCGGTAGACGGGTGTGTCATCGACGGGGTGCCCGTGGGGACAGAACTCTGCTTCAAATGTGAATGTATGCAGGCAACAGTGGTAGCAATGACAACCACTGGTGAGCTGCGCCAAACTTTCAGTTTTACACACTCATTTCAGTTTAAACTTTGTTATTTGGCATTTGCCCGTTGGAATCAGAGACAAATTTCATCCCCTTCGTCCATGGGAGACTATATACTTATTTATTAGATACTTGCCTACCAGTTTTGCGTTTGTTTGGAACCATTACAGAGGTTGACAAACTCGTATTCTTGCCTCGAATAACAACAGACCTTAGCTACGTTTCTGCAGTTACGTCACACTTGACTAATGCATGATGAATGGATGAATGCTTGGGGTTTAATGTCGTGTTGAACAATTTTGTCAGTCATATGACGACGAGGAGTGTGTGCGTATACTGTGTCTTCTTGTGGCAGGGTAAGTCCATACCACCAAAGTGACAAAGTACTAGTATTATACCGAAGACACCAGACATTGGGCCAACCATTTGGCTAGTCCGTTGTTTACTAAGTGTTATAGTTATGAACCATAGGCCTTCGCGGTCAGCGTGGTGTAGCCTATAAAACACTAAGAACAGCGTGGATAGTAAAACCAGAACAGTGACGACAGTCTGACATTTGGGAAATGACCTCACGTACTACTAGTTGTCGAATTACCTCAGGGTTTTATTCCAACTGTTCATTTATATGCTTAAAAATTAACAATGTACCCGCTTTCTAACACAGTGGCTAAAACAGAATTAGGTTCAAAATGAACTTACGTTAATTACAGTTAGAAGACTTCACTGGTCCAGAATTACCCAAAATGCTGTGCTGTCATCACATGTAACATGTAATGACACTTAAACAATGCAAAAGGATGCTTAGGCCACCAGCACAATCCTGGTTTATCCAGAAATACAGTATAAAAGATTACAGCGTAGAGAGTAAACCAAAGCAGTGACGTCAGTGTGATAGCTCACAAATATCACACACATTACCGATGGAATCCGGCAACTTGTACCTCAGTAAGGTTCTACTGGAACTGTTCATGCATAGGATCAAAATGTAGCAACGTACCCTCCCCCCTCCCTCCCCCTAACACAATGGCTACAGCTAATTTTCATAAAATATGTGGTGAAGACAGTGTGATAGTTGGCAAATGGTCACTCGTATTACCGGTGAAATCCGGCTATTTGTCAATTTACCTCAGTTAGGGATTTGTTCCATCTAAGCTTTAGTCAGGGCATAGCACGAATATAGGTTACTGAAACGATACCGGATTGTCTCTATTTCCCACGTAAACCTAACCTTCATTTATTCCTCAAATCTCAGTATAAAACATATTTACATTACAGGGATGTCATCTACCGTGACATCCGTTACCAGTCCTGGGAAAGGAAGTTCAGGTAAATCAGCCTTTGATGTCCATCTGAAGCGTACATGTCATAAGAGCATGCATAAGTAAGAACTTTAACTTGTTGATTGTTTAAAAGACGATGGATTGATCCCTCAAGCATGAGGTCAATGTTCAAATCCAGCACTCACATGCTGTTTTTTCGTGGTTTGTTCCAAATTTCCATTTCCAAACCCTCTATAAGTTTATAGGGGACCATACTGGCTTTTGTATTTCGATACGGTTGTCTCCTTCAACCCTGCGTGCACAAAAACTGGCTAACTGCTTCATTCCTGGACCACGTTACTAATAGCTCTGTGAAAACCTCAGGCCCTTGATCATGCTTGAATCCAGCCATTGCCTTTTTGCTTGCGGCTTTATGATCCTGACTGCCGTTAGGTACGGTTTAATATAAATATAGTACAGTTTGCGTCTTACGCCAGCATTGGGTACGAACACTGAAGATTTGCTCACTATCACTGCTCGTGTGGAATAGGTAACAGTAAGCGATCTTCGACGCTTCTATGACTGTTCACTGTAACACTCAATGAAGACCGATTGTCTTTCACCAATGTGGCGTCAAGTCTGTAAGTCACTAGCTAGGAAGATCGTCAGTAAGGTGCCAAATGTTGGTGGTTTACCCCAGGCACCCCGGTTTCCTCCACAGCTCTCGTTAAACAATAGCCATGATAGTCTAATAAGTATATCTGTCAATATAATGGCTACACATGATTGCATTCACAAGCGATTCCTGTCGAAGCCGTAAATATATACATTATTTTCATAAAATGTCCGAAACTCATAAGCAGATCAGGGAAAGTAGTGAAAGGTTACCCTTTTAAAATCTACCTAATAATGCTGTGAATACCTAAAACACGAATAATAATGTATTACCAAAAGATATTGTAGATCCAGCCGTATTATTCTTCTTTTGTGATCATTAAAGGGGAAAAAAGAAACAAGCGAACAAAAAAATTCTGGATATTGTCAAGCTTCGAGAATATGGTTTTATTTCAGCCTCATCGACAAGTGATACGCTTGACGTGAATGGTGTCTTACACTTCATCGTGAGTAAGCCGTGTCAATCCAAGGATAATCTCTGCCCAGTAGAAGGGTGTAGCGTGGACCTCAAGACTAGGGGAACCCGGGTCTGCTTCCAGTGCACCTGTACAACAACAACAGGTAAAACATCCTTCTCGCAAACTGCGATTTGTCGCATTGACCTTCAGAATTCAGTAAATTATATCATCCACAGTTCTCTAATTTCTGATAAGATCATTCAATTTTCAAAGGTGGCGGTATGTCAGTCATTCGTTCATGCAATCTTAGGCGCTCGTTTCTCACGGTTTGTCTTCCAGAATTTAGCCAGATCTTAAAAAAAAAATCCCGTCTATTTTTTTGATCAGCCAAAAAGCCTATCGCGTCATCTCCCATCGTGTACAATTTTGTTTTGCCTCCCTGTCTCCATTACAACTCCGAGAAACGGGTCTCAACAATTTTCAGTGATATGACGACGAAGGAGGGTGCATGTATGTGTAAACCTGCCTCCTTGTTGCAGAACGGATTTCCACCGCTCTTTTCTCTAGTGGTGCTTCAATGAGACGACTTATTGAACGCAAGTAAGCGGCCCCACCCGAGTATACTGACACTATCTCTTTGATGTTGAACGCCAAGCAAGGAACTTCCTGTTTTAAGGTCCTACGTGTGACCCGACCCAGCATTGACCCTGGATCTACCCTGGGGTGCCCAATGTGTTAATTCAATACCAGTCGACCGGCCCCTATAGCACAGTTGGAAGAGCGTCCGCTTCCGGAGCGGTAGATCCAGGGTCAATCTTAGGTCGAATCACACCTAAGACCTTAAAAGTAGAAGTTGTAACTTCCTCGCTTTGCGTTCAGCATGAAGGGGATAGTGCAACGACTGGTTGGCCAGTATTACTATAATGACTCGGGCGGGGCCACTTACTCGCCTTCGGTAAGGCGTCTCATTGAAGCAGCACTAGATAAAAGAGCGGTGAAAATCCGTCCTGCAAGAACCATACATCAGCCCAGTTCACAAAGCTTCTTACACGTGAAACTAACAACAAAGAACGATATTATATTTAGCGTACAATCGTATATCTGAATTTACGTCGTTAAAGTCACAAAAAGTGGACAAACTGTGACATCTCCTGTCTGTTGTCGATAGCTTTAACTCCTACACAGATTCACACTCACTGTACACTTAGGTAACATAAAATGATCATGTTTACATCGTAAAAACATTATCTGAGCTAATTCAGAGAAATAAATACCACCATAGATCCTCAAAACCTCGCAACAACGCATGTTCTGAGCTGCCGTGCCAACCGAAAGGCAGTCGATGTCGTTTCCATGGCACTTACGTCACAGATCGAGGAAGTCTCAAAGGGCGACAACTCCCTATCTGTATTGACTACAGTAACAACGACGTTAAACCCCAAGTGCGTTGCTGATCTTAGATTTATTTATTTATTTATTTATTTATTTTTACTGAATTGGTGTTTTACGACGTACAAGCATATTTCACTTACACGACCAGCTTTATGGTAAGAGGAAAGCGGGCAAGGCCCGGGGAAAACCCACGATCATCCGCATGGTAGGCCTACTTACCACATACGACCAGAGAGGAATCCGGAATGAGCTGGGCTTGAGCTGACAATGGTAAGAGACTTCTGGGTCTTTGCACCGCTTTGCACTACATACATGACCTCCGCCACGGAGCCTTTCTACCTATCCTTTAATAATAAGTCATAAAGAAAGCGCATTTCCTTGCTGCAAAAAATGAAAAAGTGAATTATTTCAAAAGCTTATACCTTTGCTTCGTAAAATACAATAGTAGAATAATTGATAGACAGAAGTGTATTATCCACGTCACTTCCTTTTTCTTTCGTATATTTTGTAGCAACTACCGGACTACCGACAACAACGGCGCGTAAGTTATTTCCAATTTATTTCTCTTAATTACCAGATAAATTCGTATACCATTATTTGTTCAAGAACGCTCGATCTATATATCTAACTGTTTGTAGCATAAGACTTGTTGATCGTATTCCAGCCCTTTAAACGTATCACGGTAGCCATAATAATGTGTTGCAGTTTTGGTAGCAGGACCATTATTTAGCGGATCGACATTGTTCAATGTATCACAATATTGGTAGGATGACATTTATTAAACATACCAGTGGCAAGGTCTGGCAGCAACCTGCGTATGGTCTATGCGTGTGTTTCTCCAGAGCCCGGTTTCCTCCCACCATATTGCTGACACCGTAGAACACCAATCAAATAAATAAATAAATAAATAAACAAATAAATAAATACATAACATCAGTATTGTAGTACGTGTACAGCGTCTAAATAGTAAATAGAATCAGAACTATCCACATTGTAAAGAATATTGAAATTTGATATCTGTGGAGCAATTACGTTTCAAAAAAATGGTTGTCGCCAAGATATGGCTGGAGAATTGTCGATGTGGCATTAAGCCATAAACATTCATTCAAAAAGAGGGGGGGGGGGGATAAAAAAAAATTGAATACCGGTAAAGCAGTCTTGCAGTCCCACGATTTTATTTGCTCGTAGCCATGCTAGCAATGATGTGTACCTATAACTTTGGCTATTCCAGCTTCCACCACAACTCTGAGTGCCCTTCAGACCGTGATGATTGCCGGAACGGAATACACCATGCTCAAAGACCCTTGCACTCCCAAAGACAACCTCTGTCCAACCGGCGTGTGTCACATTGAGGCTCACGTGGGAACTGATAAGTCCATCTGCTTCGCCTGTCACTGTTAGAGTTTGAAGTTTAAAGTCACGTGGGGGAAGGGGCGATAATTCCGCATGCTTCGCCTGTCAATGTTAAAAACGTTTGAATGATGAGAGCGTCGTTTTAGCCCTTCGGGCAGCAGTCAGCAGATAAAGTAATCTATGAGACAATACATTGTGGTAATTGGTTTATCAGCATGTTTTGATGAAATTGTCTGGCTCAAAAATTTGTTGTCCCTATTTTCAGTAGATCTATAGAATTAATTATAATTAAAGCCGTGCAGTATAGAAAGGTCACACATAACTGATGAAATACGGCCTCTTGTCAGTATACGTAGGTCAGGGTTTTATTCTAACTGTTCATGTAAATGCATTTTTTTTTTTTTTGATTGGTGTTTTACGCCGTACTCAAGAATATTTCACTTATACGACGGCGGCCAGCATTATGGTGGGTGGAAACCGGGCAGAGCCCGGGGGAAACCCACGACCATCCGCAGGTTGCTGGCAGACCTTCTCACGTACGGCCGCCAGCATGAGCTGGACTTGAACTCACAGCGACCGCATTGGTGAGAGACTCCTGGGTCATTACGCTGCGCTAGCGCTTTAACCGACTGAGCCACGGAGGCCCCTGTAAATGCATAAATAGTAACAATTTACACGCCGCGTAGCACCATCGCTTATGCACGATATCCCTGAATACGCTATCCTAACGTAACATCAACTAATGATGTGATCCCAGAGAATTCCGCTACAGTTCGGTATTAATGAGTTCGTCGAGGCATCTATTGGCTATATCTGGGATATTTTTAGGTAGCATGATCCTAAATGTCATTGGCTAAGACTGATATCCAATCTTTATTCAGGCTAAGTGCAGTAAATCTTTAGCCGTATGATTTACCGGGGGACTCCGTGGGTCAGTTGGCTAGCGCTTAGCGCAGCGTAATGACCCAGGAGCCTTCTAATTGCAGTCACTGTGAGTTCAAGTCCTGCTCATGCTTTTTTATTCTCCGGTCGCACATGGGAAGGCTTTTCCAGCAAACTGCAGATGGTCGTGGGTTTCCTCAGGCCTCTGTCCGGTTTCCTCCCACCATAATGTTAGCCACCGTCGTATAAGTAACATATTCTTGAGTACAGCGTAAAACACCAATCAAATGATTGAAATAGATGAGTATAATTTACTAAAACTTACTTGGTGAAGTTAGTATGGATCGTTGTTTGCTCGGGTGCATTGACAGTGACAAAAGGGAAATCGCTTTGACAAAACTACAATCCTTGATACACTTAATAAATGTGGACTGTTGACTACTCTGAACAAAGGGATTCTGAGTCGTCTTATTGAATTGACTCTTGAGGTGTCGAACCAGAGTTAATAAAGGGTTTCTGAGTCACCTTATTGAATTGACTCTTGAGGTGTCGAACCAGAGTTAATAAAGGGTTTCTGAGTCGCCTTATTGAATTGATTCTTGAGGTGTCGAACCAGAGTTAATAAAGGGTTTCTGAGTCACCTTATTGAATTGACTCTTGAGGTGTCGAACCAGAGTTAATAAAGGGTTTCTGAGTCGCCTTATTGAATTGATTCTTGAGGTGTCGAACCAGAGTTAATACATCTGGGAAACCATTGGTGTAATAACGAAAATTTATGTGTATGAAGAGACTTTCTGCAAGACTTATGTTTTGCTGCCATCAGAATTTATACAGTGGTTTATCAGTTGGACTTTTGCACAGACGAATTAGGCTTAGATTATTGTAATGTGTCACGAACACAGTGGTTCTACGGGATGGGCAATAGCAGTATTGGAGATTTGAGTTCGAACTTTTTGTTGTTAATGTTAAATGCAGTTTAACTCTTCGGGTTCGAATTTTAAAACTCCCCGATTGGGAACAGCAAAACGTAACGTTTCTGGAACTTTGCCAAGTCGCACTGGCTCGTGGTCTACACGCACCGAAGTTTGGCGAACATGTATATGTATTTTAATTTACACTGATAACGCTGCTCTTCTTTGTATAATCAATTAACAAACTTCTAATAACAGAAGTATCACGCGATTAACAGTTTCGTATGTTAAATCCAAAACTTTATTTCGTGCCGAACATATAAGCCAGATAGCAGTTTCAATTTGTGCATCAATGATCATGAACAAAACGAGTCATACGTGTGATAAATAAAAGCGTGAGATAAATTCAACCGTATGCAACATTAGTCGACTCTGACAAAAATCAAGTATTCATGCAGCCTAGGTCCGATTTGTATGTGTAATTTACGTGCGTTTTAGATGGCTTTCCACATATTTTGCATATTATCATATTGTACTGAAAATTAGTCACATGTCGTCCCCGTCAATGACTGATAAAGCTTCTCTGTCATGCGTGCTCCAAGCGCAGACAATACTCTGTCAATCTTGGCACGAAGTCGAAAAGGGATATTACCAAAGACTGGCTATGAAACAGTTCGTTGCTATGTAACAGTTCGCTACTATGTAACAGTTCGTTGCTATGTAACAGTTTATTGCTATGTAACACTTCCAGACCCTGCTTTTGTTTACCCAGCTGGATCTCTCCGGTCACGACGAAACTTTAGTACTGATGTAACCTCTATGTGATGCGATGCACTAATTTCTCATAGGAGCAGCACCAAATAATGTTAAGACAGTAGTGCCTGGCCGAATGTCACTGATTCAGAGTGAGTGAGTGTTTGTGGTTTAACGTCATGCTTAATTTTTCACACATATGGAGTCCTTAGAGTGCATGTAATGTGCTTTTTTGTTGCACGACGATTCCCACATCTCTTTTGTCTAGTACTGCTTTACTGGGACGACTAACCGAAGGCAAGAAAGCCGCATCAATAGATCCATTATACTGATACGGGTCAACCAGTCGTTGCACTATCCCCTTAATGTTGAACGCCACGATAAAAATTTACAACTTCCAGTTTTGAGGTCTTAGGTGTGACCCGACCCAGGACTGACCCTGCATGTACCGCTCCCGACGAGGACGCTCTACTGAGCTAGCTAGTTAGATTAGGAGTGACACATTGGTTCACCTGCCAACGAGGCACAATCAGAAGCCTCTTTCCAATGTGGTCGCCGAGAGTTCAAGTCCAGCTCATGCTGACTTTCTCCCCGGTCGTACGTGGGTAGGTCTGCGAGAAACCTGCGGGAGGTTGTTGGTTTCACCAGGCTCTGCCGTGTTTCCTCCCACCATAACGCTGGCCGCCGTCGTACAAGTGAAATATCCTGGTGTACAATGAAATGAATAAATAACTCATTCAGTCATTACGACTGGTATGTATGTGTGCTTAGGTTTTACGTCTTACTTAAGAGTCATACGGTGTGTGTATACTGCATCTTCTTGAGGCAGGGTGGTCCATGTCGCCAAAGTGTTGCCGCTGCTATAGTATCATGCCAAAGACACCAGGCATGACACCTTACCCAGTCACTTTACACTGACACCAGGCCAGTCAGTCCTGGTTCTTTGCTCTGGCCTCTTAACGCTGAACGCCAAGCGAACAACAACAAGCTCCATTGTATAAGCGCTTGACATGACCTAACCCCGGCTTCTCCCACGTCTCCCGACTAGGAGGCAACATTATCTCCGATGACTCCTGCATTATGTGTTGCGAGGTCGATATACTGCACTTTTTGAGGTCGATATACGGTGGGTTTTGAGGTTGATATACTGTGGGTTGTGAGGTCTATTAGAGGTCGATGTACTGTAGGTGGCGAGGTCGATTACAGGTCGATATACTGTAGGTTGTGAGGTTGATATATTGGAGGTTCTGAGGTCGATATTGTGTAGGTTGTGAGATCGATATACTGTAATTGGTGAGGTCGATATACTGTAGGTTGTGAGATCAATATACTGTAGATTGTGAGGTCGATATACTGTAGGTTGTAAGGCCAATATACTGTAGGTTGTAAGGCCAATATACTGTAGGTTGTGAGGCCAATACACTGTAAGTTGTGAGTCCGATATACTGTACGTTGTGAAGTCGATACACTGTACGTTGTGAAGTTGATATACTGTAGATTGTGAGGTCGATATACTGTAGGTTGTGAGGTCGATATACTGTAGATTGTGAGGTCGATATACTGTAGGTTGTGAGATCGATACAGTGTAGGTTGTGAGGCCGATATACTGCAGATTGGGGGGTCGATATACTGTAGGTTGTGAGATCGATATACTGTAGGTTGTGAGGTCGATACACTGTAATTGGTGAGGTCGATATACAGTAGGTTGTGAGATTGATATAGTGTAGAATGTGTGGTCGATACATTGGTTGTTATATTGGAGGTTGTGAGGTCGATATTGTGTAGGTTGTGAGATCGATATACTGTAATTGGTGAGGTCGATGTACTGTAGGTTGTGAGATAGATATACTGTAAATTGTGAGGTGGATATACTGTAGGTTGTAAGGCCAATATAATGTAGGTTTTGAGGCCAATACACTGTAAGTTGTGAGTCCGATATACTGTACGTTCTGAAGTTTATACACTGTAGGTTGTAAAGTTGATATACTGTAGATTGTGAGGTCGATATACTGTAGGTTGTGAGGTCAGTATACTGTAGGTTGTGAGATCGATATACTGTAGGTTGTGAGGTCGATATACTGCAGATTGGGGGGAGGGGGGTCGATATACTGTAGGTTGTGAGATCGATACACTGTAGGTTGTTGGGCCGATATACTGCAGATTGGGGGGTCGATATACTGTAGGTTGTGAGATCGATATACTGTAGGTTGTGAGGTCGATACACTGTAATTGGTGAGGTCGATATACTGTAGGTTGTGAGGTCGATATACAGTAGGTTGTGAGATTGATATAGTGTAGAATGTGTGGTCGATACACTGTAGGTTGTGAGATTGATGTACTGTAGGTTGTGAGGTCGATATACTGTAGGTTGTGAGGTCGATATACTGTAATTGGTGAGGTCGATATACTGTAGGTTGTGAGGTCAATATACTGTAGGCCTGCTTTAAGAGAGGTTATACGGTTAAACCGCTTTTTTCATTGGGTTTTACTTTTAAAATTATCTTTACCATTTGAAGATAGTTTCGCTTAAAAATGTGTCAAATCAAAAATGTCCATAAAAGTTGTTCGTTTTGTTTATTAAAGACGTGTAAAATCATTTTAAATTTCGCATTCTCTTGGTATGTATTTTTAAATATTACACTATTGATTTAAATTCTAACCGATTCAATTTGTTGTGGAATCTACTAATCAGTATATGTAGCATAATTTGTCCTAGCTATTTCCAACTGTAAGAGAGAAGGGCGGGCCGGCAGGGAGGTGGTTATCTAGGAGGGGAACGGGTGCGAATCACTTTGTATCTCATTCGAAAAAAAATGTACAGAAATTCTCCATAAGCTGATTTTCACATGTAAAAAGTAAAATTATATACAGAACGGTTTTCGAAAATGAATGGTGTTCACTTAAGACTCTCTATAAACCTGAGTACACCATATTTACAGTACTATTTTGTAACGAAAGTGATACTTATGTAGAGCAGAAAACCTGTTTGAACGGGAATTATGCGTCACCCGTTTTACACCATTGGCATTGTTCGCACAAGAATGACAGGGTTCGGTGAAAGAAGCACGTGTGAACATGCGTTCTGAACAACAATGTGCTCAGATATGGGTAAACAACTATATTCTATAAATCACATGTTATTCATTTTATATCGGACAGTCTAAACCTTTCACTGTCCCATATAGTTTGATAGTTGGCAAATTGCCACACGTTAACATTTTAGGGCTTTATTGTAACTGTTGTAACTGTTTTTTTTCACTCTGCAGATCCAATAGGAATAAGGGAGATTCGTGCTGGAACTCTTTTGTTACTAGAGATAAAGACAGTCATGTATGACTTCTGAAAAATATATATTACGTTCCGCTTCGCAGATTTCTCTATCCTTCCTCTACTCTAAATGACTTTTTATGAAACTTTTTTAAGACTCCCATGGAAGATAACCCTGTTATAGTAAATGCGGTCAAACCTAGTGGCCTAAGATGTTTGACAGTGTACGAGGGAAGGTCTGCCATAAACTGCGGATGACACGGGATTCCCCCAGGCTCTCCTGTTCTTTGGACATATTATCATTATTCTGGAGTAAGACACCAATCAAATAAATATATCACTCTTTAACAGGTCAAATAATACAGTAGGATCTTTATACCTTTAGCGATAAGAGTTCGAAGTCCGAAACTCCCCTATACACGGGTTGTACAATACACATACAGACACGTGCAAGTTTCACGTAATAAAGGAGAATAGAAATAAATACATGTTAGGAAACATTCCCTTCGCCCTGTCATTTAAGTGAGATTTCGTCCTGACTTCCAGAATTGAAGAGGTTGTGTTTTCAGTTTAAAAACAGGTTAAACTCGTACTATAAGATTAGAAAAAGTTTAAGGCGCATCTTTGGATGCCCAATACAAATTCGGACTACATGTACAGCTCACTTTGTCATGTCATGCAGTGAATCTTACAGAATGGGTATTTTTGTCTGATGATCTTCTGTAGAATTATTTCTTCAACAATTCAGTTCAATTCAGTTTGAACTCTATTCAATATTTTACCCACCAACACATAAAACATGTATAATCACAAAGAGTTTTCGTGCCAACTGTCAGTGCAAATAAGGATCCATTAAGCATATAAAAATAGTCTTGAAAACTGGGCTGGTAACTTATGACTAAACTGTGAGATTGTACATAGAAATCTATTACATGAAAACAGAAATGACCGGTTGGATAACTCCTTTATTAAAAATAAGGAATCTGAGCGTCAGCTTACATGAATATCTGCCTACGTGAATATCTGCCTAAATGAATATCTGCTTACGTGAATATCAGCTTACATGAATATCAGCTTACATAAATATCCGCCTAAATGAATATCTGCCTACATGGATATCTGCCTACAGGTAAGTTCAAATGAAAGCCCATCCTGGCATATTTTATAAAAGGCCTTAGAAATGCACACCTATATCTTTTCTTTTTACCGTCCTCTGTCTTTAATAAAATTGAAAAATATCTTCCTATGTCGTTCCTGGTTACGATCTTACATAAGTGGTTAATGCCTGAGTAGTATAGTTACCGCTCTGTCAAATATCAGATATGGGTAAACAACTGTATTCAATAAGACACATCTTATTCATTTTATGTCGGACATCCTGAACCTTTCAGTGTCACATACAGACAGCATATGCTCGATGCATATCTATACATGTACGTATACATATGTCTTTTATGCTCTTATTGCCTCCATTTAGGTATGAAACGCCCATAAAACTAAATTATTGATATCAAAGACTACACAAATAGAAAGTGAAGCAGCCGAAGTGACAGTTTGATAGTTGATAAATTGCCACACGATAACATTTCAGGGCTTTATTGTAACTGTTCGTGAAAATGGGCAAATACATGTAGTAGCAAGTTAAACCTCACTTCCTTGCTGCCATTCTGATTCTTTGCACTCTGCAGGCCCCATGGAAATAAAGGACTTTCGTGTTGGAACTCTTTTGTTACTAGAGATAAAGAAAGTCGTGTATGACTTCTGAAAGATGTTACACAACATTTGCATTTGCTACCATTCAACTACCCTTTCTTTCTTTTATAACTATTTGACAGGTCAAATGATACAGTAGGACCTTTATACCTTCAGCGATAAAATGATTCGAAGTCCTAAACTCCCCTAATTCACTAGCTGTATCACGTAAGACAGGTGAATAGAATTAAATACATGTTAGAACATAGTAGGACATGTCTGCCTACATGTAGGTATCTGGCCACATGTAAGTTCAAGTGAAATCTAATTATGGCATATTTTATAAAGGGCCAAAAAAATGCACAGGTATATCTTTCCTTTGGGTCTTCCTCTTAAAAATTTTTCCTTACACAAGGGGTTGAGGCCCAGGTAGTATATTTACCGCTCTGTCAAGTACGGCTTCAGCACAACATAGCCGAAACTATTTATTTATTTAATTGGCGTTTTACGCCATACTCAAGAATATTTCACTTATACGACGCCTGGCAGCATTATGGTGGGAGGAAACAGGACACAGTCCGGGGGAAACGCACGACCATTGGCAGGTTGCTGGAAGACTTTCCCACATGATCGAAACTCAACGTATGTACATTGTCGTTTATATTATACAAAATATCTAACACTGTATCCCAAGCCGCATGTTTCCAATGGTAAAGTAGTGAATTTCTTAACAGTGAAAGGCGGACCAGGGTTGGTGTCAACTGCGCTCTCACAAAGTTACGGTTTCAAAGTGCTGAGGGGAATCGAGGTGATCAGCAGGACAGCGCCGTGCAATGACCCCGGCGCCTCTCACCAATGACCCCGGCGCCTCTCACCAGTGATCAAGGCGCCTCTCACCAATGAGGTCAATATAAGATAAAGTCCAGCTCTAGCTGGCTTCCTCTCCAGCCGAACGTTAGAAGGCCTACCAGCAACCTGCAGATGATCGTGGGTTTCCCGCAGGATCTGCCCGGTTTCCTCCAACCATAATGCTGGTCGCCGTTGCATAAGTGAAATATTCTTGAGTACGGCATCAAACAGGGTATAAAATAAATAAATAAATCAAAGCGCTGACTGACAGCGTCAGTGTCTTATGACTACGTGACAAAATGACGATGTCAGTGTGCTATGACTAAGTGATTGTGTCCGTGTGCTGTGACTAATTGACAGTGTAGTGTGACTAAGAGTGTGACGGTGTCAGCATAAGGTGATTCAATGACAGTGTCCGTGTATAGTGACTAAGTGACAGTGTCCGCGTGTTGCGACCATGTGACGGTGTCCGTGTTCTGAGACTGTGACGGCACCCATTTGCTGCGATCTAGTGACGGCGACCATGTGGTGCGAGTAAATGACGGCACCTGTGTGCTGTGAGTAGATGACGGCGCCCATGTGCTGTAATAAAGTGACGGCGATGGTGTCAGTGTGTAAGGCAATCAAGTGATGGTGTGAGCGTAGGGCCACCAAGTGACAGCGCCCGTGTTTTGTGATTAAATGACGGCGCCCATGTGCTAAGAAAAAGTAACGGCGCCCATGTGCTGTGACAAAGCAGCGGCGCTCATGTGCTGTGACAAAGCAACGGCGCCCATGTGCTGTGGCAAAGCAACGGCGGCAATGTGCTGTGACAAAGCAACGGCGCCCATGTGCTGCAACAAAGTAACGGCGCCCATGTGCTAAGACAAAGTAACTTGGCCCATGTGCTGTGACAAAGCAACGGCGCCCATGTGCTGTGGAAAAGCAACGGCGCCCATGTGCTGTGACAAAGCAGCCGTGGCAATGTGCTGTGACAAAGTAACGGCGCCCATGTGATGTGACAAAGCAACGGCGCTCATGTGCTGTGACAAAGCAACGGCGCCCATGTGCTGTGAAAAAGCAACGGTGCCCACGTGCTGTGACAAAGCAGCGGCGGCAATGTGCTGTGACAAAGTAACGGCGCCCATGTGCTGTGACAAAGCAACGGCGGCAATGTGCTGTGACAAAGTAACGGCGACCATGTTCTGTGACAAAGTAACGGCGCCCATGTGCTAAGACAAAGTAACTTGGCCCATGTGCTGTGACAAAGCAACGGCGGCAATGTAATGTGACAATGTAACGGCGCCAACGTAATGGGATTAAGAGACGGCGTCAATGTTGCTGTGCGAGGACAAAGTGACGGTGCTAATGTGTTAGTGCTAAGTGACGGCGCCAACGTACTAGGAATATTTTATATGTTATTTTATTTATTTACTTGATTGGTGTTTAACGACGTACTCAAGAATATTTCACTTATACGACGGCGGCCAGCGTTATGGGGGCTGGAAAATAAGCAAACATACTTATATAGATATATCCAGATAACGTATACAATGTTTACAATGCAATGTAGGTGTGTCACCTACCATGCACCGTGTAAACATTTATGTCGACTTTAGAATTCCTTTGCCTCTTCTTCAGTTTCTAAGGAAAGCTAATGTCACAGGCAGTACAAAGATGCACACATGTTCCAGTATGTGACTCAATTTGACAACCTGTATATATAATACCCTTTTCAGGTGACAGGCAAAAGTGTACACAGCTGTACTGACAGAAAGAAGGTGCACTTTAAACTCATAAGCGGCGATTACTGTTCATAGGGGTAATTTGCTGTTTAACGGCATCATAAGGTAAGTATACATGTTTTTCTTTTCCGTGCCGACAGGAAAGATTAAGCAACATTTTTTTTATTAGAACCATTTCCATTTTTTATACGTTCAACTGAGTATTCATGGGTATTTTAACAATGAAAATGTAACTGAAACGTTGTTCAGTACCATGTAAAGTATATACATACATATATTTCTTCATCAAGAAATGAAGGGGAAAACCAAATGCAGCAATGGGGTGCGCGGATTTTCTTTTCAAGTTTAGTGTGCACTTAGTTATTCCGACTGAATCCATTTCTATTTTGCTTTATGTTCACCTTAATTTTCATGAGCATTTTGACAATTAAAACCTGTGGGTGAAGAAACCTTGGCGGAAAAAGATACACCCGAGAAAAACACCCCCTTTGACCGATTAGCACGGGCGGGATTTGAACACCCGATCTCTCAGGTTTGTTGGTAGAGTGCAGAACAGCGAACCATTTTACTCGACTTACAATAGAACGTTACTTAAAGTGGAATAGGGGTCATGTCTTTATAGTATACAGGGGCAAACCTTAATGACACGGTTTCTTTTGTTGAGATTTGACCTTTTCCGTACTATTTCGGTCATATCATGGAAGAATCTCCTGGTGAAATGCCACACCCAAATGTGATTGATGTATTTTTTTAGTGCTGGCTCATAAGACACTAAATGTGACTCCAAGCCCAGTTACGTCTATTATGTTCAAACAGTTTTCTAGACATTTTTCAAAGCGGATGATAATGGATTGGAACTTGGTACTTGTTCTTAACAAATTATAGATTAGTTTCGAGGTTCCAAGTCTTACGATTAATTTGGACAAGATTATGACTTTTCAAAATTGTTCATTGTGTTACTTTATCACATCGTATAAACTACCAGTGACTGGCAGTTGGGCAGATTTGAGTAGAGGGCGAATTCAATCTTACGTCAAAGTTTAAAGAAAAAAGATCAGGCTGGAACAGGAAGCTGGAACAACCTTAAAAGTTATTACAATGTACAACTGGTCAACAGTCTTTATCATAGCGTCATCCGCACCAAAATTAACTAACAATCCACCCGAACACCTAAAACGCCACACACCACAATAATCACCAAACTCCCACAAGCTTCCATAAAGAGGACTCTCTTTTTGAATGTGGACATGTAGGTCAAATGGTAGTCTTTTTGTTGATATAAACATTAGTCAGGTGCTTCTTTCGCTTTTAGCAATGACACACACAGAGTTTAGATAACATTATTTACTGGTATAATTTCCTCATCAAATACATGTTTATTTCGGTAATGCTGTCGAATTAACGTCTCGTGTGCCACTGTGGCCAGTAACACGAAAGAGGTTATAAATATTGTTCTTCTCTGTCGGGATGTTGTATTGTACACATGAAGTATACGTAAACTAAAAAGATTGTCTAATTGATATTAAAAACTATTGTTACTAGATTTTCATATGGTGTCAATTATGCATTTTATATTTGTATTAATGTAAAGAATTATTGTATGGCTTTATGTTTATATCCATATGTGAATGAATTATGCATGTACATATGTTACCAGTTAGGTTATTAGATTTCATATGGGTGTCTACTATGTATTTTATATTGTATTAAGGTAAAGAATTATTGTATGTTCATATGTGGGTATACACATACGAGTTAATTTTGTATTTTTATATACTAATATGGTCTTATTTTTAACAAAGATGTAGGAATAAGTGTGTATTACTTGTCATGCTAGATGCGTAAGATTTATTAGGTACATTGTGGAAACCAGTGCAAACTGCAGGCTTCGCCTTAATTTGAGTTTTGTCTAACAATCAGTAGTCCTATGGTTACCATGTCCACTCAGACGCTGATTGGAGATTAGGTCACCATAGCGAACACAACACAAGCGTAACTGGAAGGGACACGTCGTGGTTGCTCATGCTGGCTTCCTCTCCATCCATAAGTGGGAAGGTCTGGCAGCAACCTGCGGATGGTCGTGGGTTTTCCTCGGACACTGCCCGGTTTCCTCCCACTATAATGTTGGCCGTTGTCGTATAAGTGAAATATTCTTGAGTACGGCGTAAAACATCAAATAAATAAATAAATTGTCTAAAGATGATATGACAAGTATTTGCCATGCGACTTTCGGTCAAAGAAAATAAATGAATAACTATTCTCTGTCAGTACTATATGGTGTCAAACACACATGTAGATTACATTAGAGAACCAGTCCTTTTCTTCCACGGTAACCTATTTCCCCATAAAATGGTCCACATATGTCAAGTTTTGTTTACAACCTTTTGTCTAAAGATGATATGACAAGTATTTGCCATGCGATTTTCGGTCAAAGAAAATGTCACAGTTGAAAATGATGTTAAATCAGACGTTATATAGAGAGCCACATTTAGTCAGAAGATATGTGTAGATATATTTTAAGTTAGAAGCACTGTCCAAAATGTGAATAGCGGCGTTATGTCTGACGAAACTGAGAAAGCGACGTTAAGTCAGGATCAGTGTGAAACTAATGTGGAAAGTGAGTCTAAAACTGAAACAGTCTCGAGAGCGACACTAAGGCAGAAGCAATGTAGGCGAGTAGCGAATGTAGAGAGGGACACTAAGACAGCTATGTAAAGTGTGCCGGTAAGATAAAATTAGCGTAGGAAGCGACGTTAAGCTACTTAACTTAAGAGGCAATGTAGTTAGAAGATGTACAAAGCAACTTTAGGTCAGGATCATTGTCTGAAGCAATGTAGAGGGTGACTTTAAGCCAGGAGACGTTAATTCGACAGCATGCTAAGTGAGACGCAATACAGGTTGATTTATTTATTTATTTATTTGATTGGTGTTTTACGCCGTACTCAAGAATATTTCACTTATACGACGGCGGCCAGCATTCTGGTGGGTGGAAACCGGACACAGCCCTCGGGAAACCCACGACCATCCGCAGGTTGCTGGCAGACCTTCTCACGGCTGGAGAGGAAGCCAGAACACTGCAGTTTGATAGGGCTTGCGTTAAGTAGCTATGTTAACGTGGCAGTAATGTCGATAGCGACGTTAATTGAGAAGCAATGAAGCGAGCGACGTTAAATGAGAAGCAATGTAGACACTGACGTGAAGACAAAAGCAAAGTACGTAGAGCGACATTTAGTTAGAGGTAATGTGGATAGCGACGTTCAGTCAGAGCCAGTGCAGAAGACTTTAAGTCAGGAACATTGTAGAACGGGATGTTAAGTAAGGAGGACTGCAGACATGTGGAAAGCGAAGTCCGGTTAACATCATGGTATATATGATTGCTCGTTGACGCAAAAATCTTTTATCAGTACTATAGCAGTCAGTTTTAAAAACTTTCTGTCAGTTTACTTCAGGTATTATTCTAAACTGTGCATGTCCATGATAGATTTGTACATGTAACAAATTACACGCCTCACTGTACCTTGACCTAAGCAGTATTAGGTCACATGTAGCGGTGTTATTTTCAGTTTATCATTGATCTATAACGATTCAAAAGGCTGTGTTGTCATCACATCACAATGCAAATACAAATGGACCATAATTAACGTTGTCTCGGATTTTAACCTCTTCCACTCTACTAGGCAGGTGCGTTACCATACACCCTTTGTTTGGAAAAGAGATTACTATGGCATGTAACCCCATATACACAAATCAGCTCGTGACTAAGAGAGGGGTTGCCCTATTGCGACCCCCTCGCTGAATCAAAGTGAGCTAGAGCGTCTCTTACTGTGGACTGTGGACTATGTACTGTGGACATAGTGGACATACTGAGTCGCGGGCCTGTGTCAGAAAATCTTGTCATGGTAAACCGGCTAATTTGTTGTCGTTCATAGCTTCTTGGCAAGTAGCCAAATCAAACGGAAGCGTGTCAGTTAGCACGGCAATTTCTACCACACCATAGCCCAGGGCTCACACGCCCGAAATCCTCTTAATGTTAAGAGCACGTAACTGCCACGACAGCCAGCCTTGTAGGCATTACGTCATTACGAGGGCTTCGTGCAAGTGACCCCAGGGGAGCACCATAAACGTGGCCGGCAACAGAATTGTCTTACAAAAAAATTACCTGGCGTGTTGCTCAGCCGTAAGATCTCGATGATTACTTACTTATTTCTACTGTATAAACTGTGCACAGTCTTGTGGAAATTCCGTGTACTGTAACTTCCAGTAGAAGGTTGACTAGCTTCCACGTGTATGTGCTCTACTGAAGCCAGCGAAACACAGCCGACGGAGCATGCGCGTTCTCAACGCAGGCCATAGGTTCATTTGAAGGAGGTTTACTAAGGAAGAGTTATAATCAAAGGGAGGAAACCACTGCCATAACACAGTCTGAATATACACTTAGTGTTTAGATCATTTTCATACATCAGTGAAAAACATTTCTAGGGAGAATCAACACGCAACGCGTGGAGTTATTACTAAACTTTTAAACACGAAAACGCATGCATGTTGAAACATATTTTATTGCATTATACACAATGGAATTGGGAACAAGTTCTTTAAAACTTTCTAGTCCCTTTCCCTAAATAGAACGAGATTGAAAAGGCAAGACATGCCTGTTTTTTCTTTCAAGACCTGTTCTGAACTCACAAGTGGTGTCTAATGTCAACATATGTACGGGCATGTAAGACTACTGTAGTTTGGACTAAGTTTTTCATCTATTTGGTATATTTTGTTACAACGGCACGGCGAAGACATAGTTCTGGGAATACACCATCAGATAACGTTAAATAGACCCAAGAACAAATATCAAGCCTAAACTGGCTTTATCTGTGCGCCAATGAGGGGATATCTGACAGACAACTACACTATGCTACATATATACACTACCATTCTAAAAGTTGATCATTGAATATATGTGTATGCTTTAGGTTTAACGTCTTACTTAACAGTATTTCATTAATATGGTGACGAGGAATCATTAGGTGTGTGCAAGTATGCTGTGTGTTTTTGTGGGAGGGCGAGTCCATACCACCAAGGGGCTGCCGCCACTGAAGTATTATGTCGAAGACACCAGACATGACACCCCACCCAGTCACACCGGGCCTATCAGTCATGGTTTACTTGCTTTAACCTCTTAGTGCTGAGTCTCCAGACTTCGAGGCGGACGCTCTAAACATTAGGCCAATGAGGCGGTCTCGTTCGCCGAGTGCGATACTTTCTATATACGCAGCACTCTCAATGCTGTTCACCCTGCCGACTCCACACACGTCTCCTAGAGTCAACGTGACGGACACACACACGCATTTCGTCGGTGAAAAGAACGTTGCCCCATTGCCGTCTAGTCCATCGAACGTGATTTGTCGCCCACTGCAGACGCGCAGAGCAACAAGGCTTTCTTCACCAGCCGCCTGGGACGTAATCCGATGGCTTTTAAAAGTCTCCTAATTGTTTGGGCACTCAACCGTCTCGCCAGCATGATCTCGAACCTCTGGTGCTGAAATTCAAAATAGATGTTAAGTGACAAGACAAGCCAGTTGAATCCGCTTTGGAGTCGAAAATGGCATTGGTTTTTTTTTCTGTGTGGTAAACTCAGACCCTTATACCTGATGTCGTTCTGTTCCTTAGTGCGATCTTGTCTTTGTGTCTTCGCCGATCTTGTCTTTGTGTGGTTGTCCTGGGCCTTCCACTTCTTGGCAGTTCCTTGACACCTCCTGATGCAAGAAACTTTGCTCGCAATTTCCGAATGACGCTTGGTGTCACCCCATCCCCCCCCCCCCATTCGACGTGTAACCTGTTTTATCTTCCGCTGACACCAGAAATGACACCCCACCCAGTCACACCGGGCCTACCAGTCATGGTTTACTTTAACCCCTTAGTGCTGAGTCTCCAGACTTCGAGGCGGACGCTCTAAACATTAGGCCAACGAGGCGGTATCGTTCGCTGAGTGCGATACTTTCTATATACAGACAACATCATCAGAGCGAACACTGTGCCCAGTATATCACACAACACTGAACAAGATTTAATTTGAACATTCACTTCGTTTTTCAGCTAATCCTGAAACAATCCCTTCTCAATCTGTCCGTCCTAATTATTAATCATTTGTTTTTTGTGTAGAATTTTTTTTTTTTTTTGAAATTGGCCTTGCTATTATTGACCTGAAACGTCAGTTTTGGTTGACGGCTGGCATGCGAATGTCTGTTTTTGACGCCGAGATACATTTCATGCTACGATTGACCAACACTGGCAAATCAGAATAGCTAAATTTCAGCCGGCCTTACTAAATTGTGAACTATATATACATTACAGTTTTGTCTGTCATCTACTTTAAGAAAACTATCCTGTTTCGAGAATCTTTTTATCACTAATAGTAACGGAATCTATCAAACTTTCTGAACAGTTGAGTTGAAAATAACGTTAATACAGAACATCATACTCAACTGTTCCACATTGTACGCCTCTGCGTACCTACAGCGAGCGTGATTTACCACACACCGTAACCTAACACTCACATAATACACTGGTTTGCTCTTTAAACTTCACTGGTCAGCTTTTGGTCAACTTTGATAAATGTAAAGGTGACATCACTACATAAAACGTTCATAACCGTTACGAGTGAGGAAACCACAAACACGCCCGATTTTGACACAAAACACAGGGGCTAATTATCATTCTACCGTACAGCAGATTGTCAGTCTAACAGTGAATGGACTATGTCACAAGAACACTTACACATTCATTGTCTGATATCTGACGGTGGAACTTGGCAGAAACTATAATGTTAAACGTCTTATTTATCCTGTTTTTCTTTGTATGCGGTTTCGCAGAAATTCTGTGAACATGTTCCAACGTGCCTTTTAATTTTTCAGTTATCGGAATCTCTGAAAGCTGACTTGTTCCATACACCGAACACTGTACTTATGTCATACCCCGGGGTATTATCCTATCTCTCTTTCCAGGTCAGTAAGAATAGGCAGTGGTCTAGTTTTGTACATAAATAACACCATCACTAACTGTACAATTACGGACGACTTTTCTTATATTGAGACTAATGGTGATTACGAATCACAGTTTATCGATATTATCTTAAATCGAAATAATTATACAGTTGGTATAATTGTGCCATCTCTATTTAATGCCTGTCTTAGCTGATAACAAACTATCTGTTAAAATTAACAGATTACTGCTTTAGATTGTATCGCGGAAATTTTGTCATCAATAGAAGTGAAATAACTCTTTGTGCTGTCTAACTGCTTGCAATGAAAATTATGTGTCTTTATCCGTGTAATTGAAACATACCAATAAAATGGACATGGTTCGTTATGCTTTCTGTACATGCAATGAAAATCATGTTGAACGGTAATGAATATTGTTATCAAAATTTTTAGTAATTCAAATAATAATTGTTGTTACAAAGCTAGTTAGAAATAGCCATTAGTCAATAATTCATCATGGCAGTCTCTAGCATATCCTATTAGCATGTGTTTTATTCATGTGTTAATTTATCGGCTATCTCGAGATATATTCGCAATTTTTATAACGGCGAGCAAGTTTATTTGGGTGTAGGGAACTGTGACGCCCCATATGATTACCACCCGTCTACCACGAATGCCTGATGCCTGATAAACCTTCTGGCAAGATCCCATTCTCCCTCTGGTGATCCAGAACTGGTGGCGGTCTTCTGACCTTCATTGGTCAGGGACAGATTTACCCTTATGTTAATTTAGCTAGCGAACGCCGTAGAGAAAATCACATTGAAGAATTTGAGAAGCACATTGCCTTATTTGATTGTTTGGTTCACTCAAGGAAGGTCTGGCAACAACTTGCGGATGGTTGTGGATTTCCCCAGGGCTCTGTCTGGTTTCCTCTCACCATAATGCTGGCAGCCGTCGTATAATTGAAATATTCCTGAGTAAAACCCCAATCAAATAAATAAATAAATAACGCCATACTCAAGAATGTTTTTACTTTAACGATGGCGGTCCCTTTTATTAGTAGATGAAACCAGCGAAGTAAAAAGATCGCCTGTTGGAAAATTATTGATGAACTTTCCCAGGTGTGACGTACAGGTATGCATACATTATTGTTGGAAGACAAGTGGTCTTAAGAAATGTTAGACTGGGATAACGGCCTGTCTCGTGTCACCGACCTCTTATTGTGACCAAAGCTCCACTGGCAGTGGAAACGGGAGAATCCACAAAATCCGTGTCCAAGAAGGGGGTTGAACCCACGCCTCGTGCTTTTGTGATTATAGAAAACACAATACATAGTTCTACTTAGCTTGGTCCACATTCTTGGTCCAAGCTTATTCACTGTGTATTTATCATATTAGGGGATGCCCACCAAGGTATGATTTGTTATTGAATCATATACTGTTCATTAAATTAATATTCTTAATTCCATGAAAACAGGAGTTTCCTAGGACGACAGATAATATATGCAACATCCGATGATAAGTAGCGATAGAATGAAGGAAGCCAGCATCACGCCGATGGTTAACCATGAGGGTGACTCATGAGGAGTGGAGAGTTCTTCAACTGTAAAATCACAGAAATAATAGAAGTGTTTTAAAGGAAATGTCATTTACTAAATATCTTTTATTACGTTGATCTAGATTTGGAAAGAGTGTTAATATGGCTTACATAAGCCTGATTTGTAGTTGGGTAGGCAAGCGCAAATTGTTTCCTCAGGGCTCCTATCATGAACCGTTTAAAAATGCCTACAATCTCAATATAAAAGACTACGCCGTAGGTAGTATATCAGAACAGCAAAGGCAAATTTGTCAGATTACCTCAGTTTGGGTTTTATTCTAAATGTTGACTGACATAAATGCGTAATTAGTAGCAGTTCACACACCCACGTTTTCGTGACATCATTATACTCACCGTTTGTGGCGTTCAGTGTCAGATTCGTGAACGCTGTGTCATTTCCTTCAGAGTTGACAGCCAGACAGATATAAGTTCCTGTCTGGGATTGATTCAGTCTGGCAATTTGGTATGTCATGCTGGACAAATTTGCTTGTCCCACTGAAGCATTGCGGATGATGGCCTCTGCGTCAGTCTCTCTATTGGCTTTTCCATTGCTGTTTTCACCGGTTTCACTTTCGACATGAGTATGGTCAATGTTGCTACCGACTGTCATGATGTTGTATTTCATACAACCTGGAATTTGTTCTTCATCACGAGTTATCTCCCCGTTGTTCACCTCAGTAGCAATGTTCCTATCCCTGGTGTTTTCGATGGGCATATTGTCATCCACACAGTTGCCACCAAATCTCCAGGTAATGACTGGATCCGGATTGCCATCAGCCAAACATGTCAGGGTAACCGTGTGGCCCAGAGAATACTCGACAGGGACAATTCGGATCTCAGTGGTCGGTTTATCTACAATTTTCCCAAAAAGATAAATGCTTTTATAGTTTAATTTCATGACTGATAACGTCGCTCCCAGATCTTGTTATTGTGATAAACTGGTGTTCAGTGAATTATTTTATAAATGACTGGTAATTTCGAATTGCTGGTTCATTTCATCGTTTAGTTTTTTTTTGTTCATTTATATTACTCTAAGCCTTATACATGTAGCTTATTTATATGCGTCGAAACTATGCGTCGAAATAGACATTCGTATGACCAGCTGTCAAAAAGTGAGGACGTTCCGGGTCAATAATCGAAAAGGCCAGTTCCCAAAGCGACACATAACGCATGCTACCAAAAACTAAGAAAGTGTATTAACTACGAAAATCATACAAAAAGAAGCGGTCATCAGTTTTCAGTGATGTAGGAAAGACACGTGGCATGTTCTAGGCGACTGAGTGAAATCCGTATTCAAATCGTGCACCATGCTAGAATATAAGTTGTCGATAATCAAATACGCGTCTTAGCTGCGCTTTGATTGCAGCTGTTCATATATCCAAAGTAGCAATCCAACACAACGCGATTGAATATACATCCCTTTGTTTCGGGTTAAGAGGAGTTAAACACAATCATGAAGCATAACGCCAGAGGTTCTGGATTCTGGAGACTCATCGTAAAACTTAAGAAATTTGGAATGAAGGTGTATGATGGAATAGCTTAGACACACTAGTTTCTGCAATAATAACTTGTGACGTTGATTGAAGTCGTCACACAACACGCAGGATCTAACAAATGCTACGAGGTGAGATATGTACACGCCATATGTTCAGCCAACTGAACTTACACGTAGGTCGTTGCAAAGACGCTGTAGGTCCACTAAATGTGACGATAAATTAATGTGTAGGTGAATGAATAAACCACTCAATCTATTGTTGTTGCAAGCACCTGGCTAACGAAGAGCACTACAGCATGTCTAGTCTTCTTTAAAGATTTCTTGTTCGGTGGGCATTCTTTTTATAAAAATTCAGTGTTAAAAATAACTTGCCGACATAATTCTTTAATGACAAGACTATATACCGTTCACAGAAGATCACAGTATAATTTCACTTTCTGCCCAGACATGCATTGTATGGTGGCAGGAAAATATCTTACATTTGATATTAAGTTTGATGGATTCTACGAAATATTTATGTCCCTTAAATTCGCATCAATATATTTGCTTGTAGACAAACTTTCGAACCAGCTTACAAGTAACGTAGAGTCGAATGCTGTCCGTCAAAGTTCTCTCCCCTTGCTCCGCTCTGCAGCCCAGATCCTGTTCGTTCATGTCCTTGGTCAGAGTCAGTGTTATCTGGCTTCTGAAATCAGACACGGTTGGTTCCGGCTGAGTTAACGTCTCTGGAATCTCCCAGGTAATGTTCGGGGCGGGATTCCCGCCTTCTGCCTCACAGGTGAATGTCACCTCCGTGTTCTCAGGGACAGGAAACTCGGGGCTAGAGAGAGTGACGGTCTTAACATCCGCTAAAACGTCTGGGATGATAAAGATTATAAAGGTTAAGCAGTGTAATATACTGTTACATAGTGTACTTATAGTTTCTTTTATGCTTTATTGATTTCCTGGCTGTGCTTTATGAGGCGCATATGTAGGCCGATATGTAACTGTGAAACACCGGCGTGTGTCTAGCAGTTTGGTGGAAGGTAACCGGCCCGAGCCACGGGCAAACCCACGACGATCCGTAGGTTCCAGGCAGACTTTCCTACATACGGCTGGAGAGGAAGCCATCTTGAGCTGTACTTGAACTCACAGCAACCTCATTGCTGAGAGACTCACATGTCATTTCGCCGCGTTGGCGGGCGAACCACCTCGGCCATGTTGGCCCCTTATGGCATCTAGGCCTTATGTATTTGATAGTGTCATCTATCACAACATCAAGCACCCAAAATGTAGATATGCATGTTCGACTGTGTGTAATACAAACTCAGGTTTGCAAAAATGGATTACAGGAACTGCCCGGCATAGGCTATGTAACTGCCGTGTAGTGTAACAAAATTCAGTAATGTAATAATTATTACTCTGTGGGCAGCAAATTATTCTACTCTATTACCCTATATCATGTGACCTGTCAAAATGTTAGACATCTGTTATTGATCGCATTTACTATAACCTCGGCGTCTGGATTAAAATTTTACAAGTAATTTGGAGAAACGAAACACAGGAATGAAATGTCTAGAGGATAATGAAAGCATGGGAATCCAAATGTTTCCATACTGAATAAGATTAAATCAACATCTCCACCAAACAATTAAAAGACATGCATATTAAGCAATCAAGTCAAGTTTCCATATCATGTGAATCATACGTTGTAGCCACAGTTGTATTACAAAAGCTATGGAAAGAGGCAATGGGTGGTTCCACAGTTTGTTTAATTGGTAGAAAAGATGTGAACCGTTATAACATTATGTCCTTACCTAAGACAACGAGCTCAGTTTTCCCCACGCCATCGGGGATACACTCAAAAGTACCGTCATCCCGTGGATAGGACGCCGACTTGATTTTAAGTGAGATCCCGCTCACCAGTTCAACGTCTTCTAGACTCCAAGGCGGGTAAACATTTATCTTGTTATCTCGGAAGTGTCTTATTATGTCCAAGGGGAAATTCCCTTGTTTCTGTTGCTTGGACCATGCTGCCCTAGATCTATGCCCATTGCCACAAGGCAAGACTATGGAGTGACCTTCCTGTACGATATAATGAGAGCTAGTGCAACTCAAGAGGAGTACAGACGCTGAAAAAAATATAAGCATCAAAGGAATAACAGAAATAACAGAAAGGATATAAATACTCACTCACCTTTGTGTTATGCTTTGTGCTTTACAGTTGTTCTCATTCGGCTGTACTATCAAATGTGTTGTAGCTAGGACACTTACAGCTATATTCTTTAAAAGTTAATTTCGCCTTTCAACAATCAATTAGCTAGGTATGTCGATGAAATATAAATAAAAAGCAGTTATCTTGAGGAAATTGGAATAAACAGCCAGTGTTTTTGACGTTTATGTAAAATTAACCTTCTAGTATGTAGTGATAATACAGGTAGTTCATGATGAGGAATTGTCAGCTCAAGGGAAGTGATGTCCATTAGCGGGCAATTCCTGACAATCCATCCCCGGCACGAACCATACTTTTTACTATTATCCCGCATAGGGTTATTCTCCGTTTCTATTGGTCCAGACACGCTCACGTGATATTCTGCAAAACATGTTGTACGAAGATTGCGCGCCCAAGGGATGCGACATCACACTTACAAAGCAATAATCCCATGTTCAAGAGGTTCTGCTTGCTCGTAGAGCACACAACGGTTCACAGCGATTTAAACACAACCCGAAAAGGTACACTGTTTTTTTCTGTATAATAAAAGATATGGTGCATGCTGTGGGCTGGAATATGAGTAATTGTCAGCTCTCTATAAGTGATATATTCAAAGAGAGGCTTCACGAGCTGATAATTTCTCATATCTCATCAACAGTATACATAAGCTGTATGTTATACCGACGATAAAACAGCGTTTATGGTACTAAATTTGTACATCAACAGAGGAGTTAGAGATCAGGCTGAGCACACAAAGGGAGGTAACCGCATTATAGTTGATTATTGCCTTGTGAACGTGGAGTATCACCCTGTCAGCATGGCTTGGCTTTGCTAGCCGAATTATCGGTGAACATCTTGTTTTTTTGTGGAACATGATGTGGCCGTGTATTGACCGATGGAAACCAAGTCTCGCTGTGAGGTATCGTTATACCCATTATGAAACGTGATTTGACAATAAACTAGTGGAGCGAAATTCAGAAACGGACTGCACCGATTTAGCATGTCAACTATCGATGATGTGAAGAAGAAAATGTATGTACTCACCAATAAAACCCAACTGTATACCTGTTTTCTTCATGACTTCATGTTAACGCACAGTGTCGGTTGTATACCGTAGAGGTGTGTATGCATATCTGTGCACTAACTCACAATTACATGGATACGCGTATTGAGCATATTAAATTAAAATCTTCCTTGATTTGCTTAGTTCACACAGAGTTATGTCCTGGTTACTGCATATCATAATCATCTGATAATGGCCTCCTCTTGGAAAAATTTATGCTGTGCGATGAATCATGTCTGAATGTTATCAGTTGTTGTCTGCTATAGTAGCACCATTGTGGATATCACAAGGATAAATAAATGTCTATACATCAGTGTTGGTAGATGTAACAAACCTGTACGAAGCGCGGATGTATGTTACACGAAAACTATTAATAGGTCTGTGTGACGTCACGGGTTTCTTCGGTTTCCCGGTGTCCTGTTTTATAGTTGGTGTTAGTGAAGTTGTGGCCTTCACTCCTAGTGCTTGGGCTTCTCGCTATAGTGTTCATTCTCAAATAATAATCAAATGAGGGTGTGACGTGTAAGGGTCAAATATCAGACGGTAATCTGAAACATGGACGAATCTTGACGTACCACAGGATTGACATCTATGCGTCAAAACAAACATTCATATACCAGCCGTCAACCAATAAGGACGGTCTAGGTCATTAATCACAAACCTAATTCCCCAACAATACCAAAGAACTAAAAAAGTACTTAAAGTACGAAAATAGGATGGAATCATGCTAAGAGAAGCAGTCAACAGTCTTCAACGATGTCGGAAAGACGCAAGGTATTTTTCAAAGCGACATAGTTAAATCAGTATTCAAATCGTGTGTCATACTAGAATATAAGTCAATAATAAAATATATATCTGAGTGGTGCTTTGATCGCAACTGTTCATATATCCAACGTGCCGATCTAATTCAACACGATGAATATGTCGCCCCTAGCCCCGGGTTAAGCGGAGTTAGGCACAATCATAAAGCAGGGAGCCAAAGATTTTCAACGCTCTGTCCATATTTACTAGCAAGAGAATTATACTTGTTGTAAAACTTAAGAAACTTGAAATGAAGGCGTTCTATGAAATAGCCTTGATACACCAGTTTCTGCAGTAATGACTTGTGATATTGATTGAAATCGTCACACAACACACGCTATCACACAAAAACTACAAGGTGAAAGATATACACACTATATGCAGGACCCTTCGGTATATGTATACTTGCTGTGTGTAAGAATAATCAACAATGTCAAAATTGAAACTATCCCTCTTGTCCTAAAGTCTATACAGCTAAATGAATGAGAAAGATCGGGGTTACTCCTTAACAGTTTCTGCATATAGCCGTATTCATACGGACAGCCAAAAAAGGGGCATACTTTTTACACATCGGAAAACTGTTGATATACGGTTTCCGCGAATTTCACATAGGTGTTAATAATGAGAGATTTAGGCAACTCGATGAACAACGAAACACCCCATGAATGGCAACCCTGGTATGTACTAGAACTGTAGAAGACTTTGCTACCTGTGACGTTAATGTAGTAGTGACCAGTTTTAATAAACACCGAGACAATTAGTGATGAAATTCTATCTATTAAAATCTGTGTGAGGAATGGTAGTATTGAGAGTGGAAAAATTCCAAGTAGATATGTCCTTATCCCACAGTTGTGATTTGAGTGTGTATTTATTTATTTATTTATTTATTTGATTTGTGTTTTAAGCACTACTCAAGAATATTTCACTTATACCATGGTGGCCAGAATTATGTGAGAGGAAACCAACGACAGTCATTCAGTTTATTTGAGCGCCTAGTTCTTTAGTGAACAACCCATGAATGTCAACCCTTGTATTTACTAGAACTGTAGAAGACTTTTTTACCTGTGAGGTTAATGTAGCAGTGACCATTTTTATTGAATACAGATACCATTAGTGATGAAATTCTATCCATTAAATCTGTGTGCGGATTTGTAGGTAAGAGAGCGGAGAAAGTAGAGATATCCTTATACTTAGGAATAAGGAATGTAAAAGCAGTCTATTTTCCCCAGTATTCTGGGAAGACGAGCGTGATATATTCATCTTTGGGACAAAACATCATAAAGTACATCCACGCACTACGCTAGTGTAAAGAATTCATCGCTATACAGAGCACTAGAGACAATTTTTATTGAATTAACACTGGTATTTCAACCGACGCCTGCCGTTTTTTCACCTGGACGCTATGCCACTGTGTTCATTAGCCTATGTATGACCCACGTACATAAAATGACAGCAAAATCATAAATTTAGTTATTTGTTTTGTTTGTGTTTTGCGCCATACTCAAGAAAATTTCCGATATACGACGGCTAGGTTGCTGGCAGATCTTTCCACATCTGGCTGGAGAGGAAGGCAGCATGAGCTGGACTTGAAGTCAAGCTGACCGCATTGGTGAAAGACTACTAGGTCACTAATAACCAGGCGGCGAAGGCTTCCACAAAATCATAAATGATTTTATGTGGTTTCATTTGAATTTATTGACTCTTTTCATTCATCGTATCTGTTACATTTATACCGCCCTCACGCTCACCCTTCGGTGCCAGGCAAAAATAAAACTCTAAACACACATCATCGGTTTTGGAATATTTTGTAATGCCAAACAGATAAGTGCACCTACATGTAAGTGGTGGCTAGGTGTGTTCAATAGCTTAAATTGTGTGTAGCTAGCTGGGTACATACTCAGGTGCAGTTAGCGATTTGTTACTTATTAACGGTCATGGAGAACATGAAGACCCCATATTTGTCACATATTGAATTCTCCTGGTACACAATATAGTTCTAGAGCAGGACAAATGGTGTTTTTGTCACCAGAATCATTTACATTATATGCATTAGAATTCTTTTTGTTGTATGTGTAGGACAAACAGACAAGCTGACAAACAAATGTGCGGCCGGGCGAACTCAGTGACAGACAGGTAGATGGATAGGCGAAGGTTGAATTCCTTATACCACTCCACAATATGTATACAAAAGTACAACGAATGTCTTCTAAATAAACATACATATAGCAGTAAACGATGACCCTGCTCTGGAGTCCCGCCTACAATAAGGAACTGGGATAAGGTAAGCAGTTCTAAGCTACTTCGGTTTCATTTACAAGTTAACAGTTGTACGGAAGCGCATTAGTATCACGTTAAAAACAATTTTGGGAGAAAGCAGAAGGTCAAAATTACACGCATATTTTCTCGTAGTTACTCTTCAATCTTTCATACAGTGAATGCTTTGTTTTTTAAGTTTATCGGTTAGCCTACTAGTCTAGACTGACTCTGGAGTATACTGGATGCGGTTTCGGCGTCATCAGGCGAGAAAGACCATGACGGCTATAGCAATTAGACTGAAGCCAGTTGTGCTTCTATGGCCTGAAATTCAAATTAAACCAGGGTTCAGACAACAATAATGCAGCAATTTTAACAGTCATTTGATTGCTGATTAACGCGTTATTCAGGAATTTGTCAGGTAGTTGACCTTAGAATGGTTTATGGCCAGAGGACACCAACGCAAATGGTGTAAACCACCACCTCTCACGAAACACATCACAAACATGAATAAACGTTACAGGCAAAGCAGCGAGACGTGGATTCGAACATGTTAGATACGACAGCCTGGCGGTATCAGCAAACCGGAGTGGCCATGATTTGGCCAAATTCCCGCCTTACTACGTTTATTTAAGTATAGGTTAGGAACGTTCACTAAATTGTTAGTTCAGTAAAGATATGAAGAACTTACCGGCACCAGTGTTGGTTTCTCCTGGAGGTTTTTTTGGGCAGCTCGTCGTCTCCAGGTGTAGGCTCTTCTAGATAATAAAAGTTTAATATCTTATTCACAAATACATAATCATAATGGCAAGATTGTTAAAAGCGTGAACGTTGCAAAAATATTTTTATTCAGTTTTTAAGCACGCAACTACAATTAGTTTCCTGTTCCTTAAACCTGACGTTCTGTCGAGGACATATACGACGACAGAACTAAAGTTACATGAGGTAAAGTTGCATTACCGATACCATTGTTGTCTTCATCCTTGGGCACCGTGTTGTTTTTACATATAGCCTCCCCTGGATAATAAAAAGTTCAAATTCTTATTCACAAATACACATATCATAATGGTAAGATTGTTAAAACCGTGAACGTTACAAAAATATAATTATTCAGTTTTTAAGCACGCAAGTACAATTAGCTCCCATTTCCTTAAATCTGACTGGCCAAAGGTTTGTCCATAGGGTTTTTGACGTTTTCCTCACGTGATCAGAAATTGTTATCAGACTGCTTTTTCAGAAGGGTTTGTTTCAAAGAACAAAATGACGACGAGAAAACTATAGTTAAAAGTGGTGAAATCAACTCAAATAAAAAGAGAAATGGATACAGTGTTGTTTGTTTGTGACCGTATTAATGGTAATAGTAGCCATATTTGTACACGTAGTGGTTGACAGTAACATTACTGTTGTTGTTACTCAAGGACGAGTACGATGTTCAACTATAAATCAGTCTTACCGGATCTGTTCAGTTTTGAAGTGAGGTCATCTACGGCGTATTTACTCTCCTCGTGGACATGAAGCGTGACACTGATTGTTGCACATGAATCAGTTCCAGGGTGGTAAAGTACCAGTGAACCGTTGTTCTGGATGCTGACGTTGTTCGACTTGTTTCCAGTGTAGTTGCTACTAGAATACCAGCTACCATAAATATCGTTATTGTTACAGCAAGCACACCTAAAGGTTAAGGAGAATAAAGGTGATTTTTTCTCCACTGAGAAGTTCATGGGAAGGATAACCTTATCAGCCGGAAGACAATGACCTATTTCGAATTTCTTAGAAGACTCCGAACATTCTGCAACTGAAAGAAGATGCATAAGTACTGTAAATTTGGCGAAACTTGCAAAAGTACTTGAAAACATAACAGTTTAAATATAAAGAATGATGGAACTTATATAGCAGCGCGCAGTACCAGGATCACGATGCATCTTCAAGGAATTTCTTTTCTGTTCACTGTTGGGAATAAACAAAATATATCGCTGATGACTGTGATCAGTGTTTTACGGGTCTCTTTTCACACTACCTATTCACTGGGCGATATACTATAATGAGAGTAACACAAGTAACTGGTGAATTATAATCCTTCGACAATTTGCCTGAGTCTAAAAACCATACCTATGCTTTTACATAAGAAAATGTATGCAGTCTATGTAAGTCTTTAGGTCACCTGTCAGACGATGGATTTAATAAACAATTCATTCGAGAAGCCATCTTTGAGACAAAAAATAGATATACTTACAAATCATGACCAAGCCGAGCAAAATGACTGTCGGCCACGTTTTATCCATACCTGTGATTTGCTGAAATCAGAAAGAAAAAATTAGAAGCCAAAGTTTTTGACAGGATCGGCTCTGTTTTGCTCAACTGAGCAGCTTTGGTGGTGGTGGTGTGGTGGTGGTGTGTGTGTGTGTTGGGTGGGGGGGGAGATGATGGGTAGTTAGTGTACCATGTGTGCATTACATATTGATTACCTAAACAAGATAAGTGTTGCTTATTAGATAAACCGCGTGCAGAAATGTCACGGGCTGGTGCATGCGCTGTTGTTGTTGTACTTCACAAAGAGAAACAAAGAGAAAGGACAAAATAAATGTCACCAACCATAAAAAAGTCTGTGAGATGATGTCTGACAGAAACAGTGGCAAAGATAATTGAATTATTAATCCAATAGACAAAAATGGGGTAGGAGTTTGTGAACCCATCCGGCATCTCCATTTCTGTTTTGGCTGCTGATTGGCAACCTGGCTTACAATCCCTGATTGGCAACGTGCAGAGATTCGTGTACACTGACGGAAGGCAGTGCCGTTAAACCTTGAGTAAAAAAACTTCCAGATATAAAAAATTCTAATCACCACTTTGTTAATTCTGTTTTAATTTAAATTAATATGAAAGAAAAGAGAGTGAAGTGGTCAATCTGCAGTTAATTCTTTAACACCTTCTATCCTGACAAACTTTGACAGTCAAAACCTGTTCAGGAGGTTGATTTGGTGTTATGCAATCAGACACATCTGTACCACAGGCAAATGTATGCTCACAAAGCTTTCACCCGCTTCTCACGATTAACACACGCATATCACATCAGCATTCCTTTAACCATACACTATCCTAGCAATCACGGGGGCAGAGATTATTGGCCTGTAAGTGAGATGCTGCTTCACACTAACGCCACCTTGCGAAATTACTAAATATGCCACCTCCCAATTAGGGAATCAGTTAAAGGAGACAAGTTAGATTAAGGAGTCCCATTCTGTTCACTCTAACAGAATCAACTAGATTCTCTAAAGAGTGCCCCTTCATTCAGACACACTTCCATAACGGCGATGAAAACTATCAAACTGTTGTCACTAAAACCACTCACTTCAAGCCGCCATTTGCAATGTGAGCCCCAAGCCTTTCAGTAACAAGGCTCCTGATTGGCTCCCGACGGATTCTGTCCATGTTTATCGGGGTAACGGGATATAGGAGTACAGCGTTTGCCCCCGAAATATCGGGATAACGGGTTCTACGGGTTAAGAAAGGTGTGAGTTGTTTCACTGTGTCACTGGTTTGGAATATATTATCACGAGCCATTTACCTACCATCATTATTCTGGGATGTGATGTGCGTGTTTCGGGGATTTCAACTGATGCTGTTTTTGTAATATTCCGTGGTATCGTCGTTATCTCTGAGAAATATGAAATGTTTGTGTCGAACCGTGACTCCTGTGAAAAGTGCTGTGCATGTGATGTTGAATGTGATTCGTTATCGTTGTGGAATATGAAGTGTTGGTGACGAATCCCAATAATACCTCCTGCAAACTCTACTGTCACTGCAATGTGACGTCTTCTATGTTGCAATTAACATCACTGATTTTCTTACCTAATTCTGCTCAAGCCATGATGCCAAGGGGCGTGTTAATTGCGACTACTTACGCATTTACATGAACAGTTAGACTTGACTTAGGAAAATTGACAAGAGTGCGTGGTTTAATTGATTGATTAATTTTACGAGAGCTTCTATATTTTGTGTGTGTCATTTGTGAGTGTCTGAAATTTCTTTTGCCTGCAATAATTTCAAACATTTGCTGTTTCAGAGTTTGTCATGTCCCTAGCGTGTCTTCGCCATTTCTGCTCTGGCGTATACCATGGCTACACAGCGGTCGTACGCTAAATTTGCGCGCCTCTGGTGGTGTGGCAACGCTGACTATTCTCAAATGAAACATTTCTTGAATGTGCTGTGACTGCGGTACATTTGCACTCTGATGGCCCTGGTACTTGTCATGGCAAGTATAAATCTCCAACAAAAAACTTCTCAAATGTGACTTGACTACATGTACTCTGCATTTGGTGCTCAGTGTGATCAATCTGTTACTTGCGAATATGAACGTCAGAACAGATATGCGTAAACCAGCCGTCAGCCAAGATGGACGTTCCAGGTCAAGAATCGCAAGGCTGATGCGCCAAGCAACGTTCATGACAAGGACAAATCTCCTGTCAAATCGCACGGCTGACGCGCCAAGCGACGTTCATGACAATGACAAATCTCCTGTGAGACTCTTCTTAAATGTAATAGAGACTACGCTGTATTTCAACGGTGTTATCATTGGTTCTTGTGGTAACAACAAATCTCTTATGACACTCTTCCCATTTGCCGTGACATAATAGGTTTGTGTTGGAAAGTGTTTACGAATGTGTTGCTTCTATGCAAAATCTCTTCTGTGTCTTTCTGCAATGTTCTGCTTGCACCGTTCTCCATTTGTGATTATCTGAAGGGAGCCCCTTCATTCAGACACATTTTTATAACGGCGATGATTAAGAAAGTTGTGAGTTGTTTCACCGTGTCACTGATTTGGAATATATTGTTACGAGCCATATACCTACCATCAATATTCTGGGATGTGCTGTGCGTGTTTTTTGCGCTTTCAACTGATGCTGTTTTTGGAATATACCCTCATTCTACTGTCACTGAGTTTGCAATGTGATTTCACTAACAGGATGATCAGTGATGATTGTAATGGACTAGCACACACAAGTGTATCACTCTTGTGAAATGTTTTATCTAAGGCTATTTTTCTCTCAAATTCAGGCCCATGTTGTTGGCATGGAAATAAGGCGGTCTAGTGCCAGAGTAGTTTTTTGTTATTTTTGGATCTGTCTACATATTCCACCACTTTTTTCAATTTTCATTTTCAGGAAGCTGCTCTCGGTGTTTTGAATGCTTGTTGGTTATTATGTTAATGCTAAATCACCATTTGATTCGTATCAGATATGTGCATTTGTTTACACATTACTTACTGGTGCTTAAATATATGTAGCATTTTCATGCATATAAACGTGGCTTAAATAGATTCTTGCTTATTAAAAGTGTTTTACATATTTTTTGTTTTTTCTGTCACTCTCAGGAAGATGCTGTTGGTGTGTTTTTAATACTCACTAATGCACTAGTGTATTAATATTTTGAAATGTTTAACCTATTTAAGCCTATTTTCTCACAAATTCAGGAAATCTAAATATTTCTTAAAGAAGTACATGTGTGTGTAGGCTTAAACCGATCTCACTTTACATGATATGTGCTGTAGTGATGCAAGGGAGGTAATTCAGTGCGGATGTGTTACTTGGGGTCTCTAATGACAAGAAAGTTTTTACAATTTATATTCTCACCTCTATTCCTTAAATTTCAGGCAAAAAAAGCGTCCTTAAAATGAGAAAGGTTAAATTGCTTGTAGCTTTAGTCTTTTTTGATGTCAAATATTAATTTTCATTTCTCACAAACATTCACTCTTTATAAATTGTTGTTAAAATGCATGGATGTGTTTTTTCCCACCACAACAAAGTCTGATACCCGAGCAACATACAAGTAAGGTGTTCACTGTATCTTCAGCCAGCCACTCAAAAAATCATATACTCTGCTTCGGTGTAATCTATATGAGGAAACACGTAAAAAGTTAACTGAAATGGTGTGTCACCATGACAGAACATTCGCGAAGAGGAGTCTAGTAACTCCCGAGTTCATATATTGTATGTATTCTGAAACTGAATGACAGAGTCACGGCACCCAACACTATTGGGGTGTTAATGTTAGTGGTGTGTGCATAGATTTTTATAAAGATGCTGAAAATTTCGCCAGTCGTGTATTAGGCTGCTATCTTGTCTTACACATGAAAAGACTGCAGCATCAGGGTAAAATCAGATCACCAACGAGAGAGGGCTATTTGGTAAATGGGCACACGAAAGAAGCCGAAAATCGGACCTCTTGTCAATTTACCCCAATTAGATTATTATTCTGGCTGTTAACGTAAATGCTTAGATAGTAGACGCAGTTACACTACGTTGGCATATCTGGTGATTATGGACCTTGAACGTCCTTATGAGTTGACGGTTGATATACGAACGCCTGTTTAGACAGCATATATTGTGATATTTGGTTATTCATCCGCAGTGATTAATGTTCAGTGACCCGGCTTTTGCGTAAAGATGTGCTTTTCCTTGATACAAATGTAGCTTTGCATCGATGGATGGCACTATTTTCTGATTGAACACCAGTGTCTTTTAGTAGAGGAACAATGATTGACTGACTTAATCTGGCGACTATCTTATCTCAGAGTAGCACTCCAAGGAAGATAAGTCAGCATGGTTGACGAATGCACCTCAAACAATACAGAACAAGCATATGGTGTCAAGTGTTCATACACATCATGAATAACAAAGTTTTCCTCTATGATATCCAGAGAAATAGGCAGATATTCGCAAGATATTTTCTACACTAGACTCTTACCCGTTTCTATACAAAAGAATTAATCAGGTAAGCAAGATAATGTTGCAACCTCTGACTCGTTACATAGTATTTTATTGACCTTTTGTCATTCAGTACTAAATGCCCCATGATCCTGTATATGTACTTAAACACTACTAGATACCATTACTAACAATTTAACTTTTGTTTAACAAATACACAGTAAATCTACATCAACAACTTGAATGTGTGTGACCAATGGTTGTATATATTATAGACAAGGTTCACAAATACAGAAAAAGTAAATGACAACCATCATATCTGAACAAACAAAATAAACCTCATTATACAAGAAATGTACATAAAATATCACCGTGCTACATGTATGCATAAAATCAAAATGTCAGACCTGGAATCCGTGTACAATGGCATAACATTGCAAATATTGGTGATACAGATTTGGCTGAGAAAAACGTTCATCATAAGACTAGGACTATCTACTTAGTCGCTAGGCTTGAGCTAGCCATTCGCCTAGAAAAATTGGCGTCCCTTCGCCACATTGGCGAAAGCAAATGAATGCCTTTCATATCCTACTGTTTCTATGATATTTCGCTTATATGCTGTTAGCAACTTACAGTACTTAGCTGAACTCCTTCCTTCAGGAAATGAATGACAAGGAAAACATGGCGGCAAAAACAAACTATTTCCGGTGAGGAAATGCCAGTACAGGAAGTGAAGTTGTATGGATAACCCGATTACAACTTCCGTTTTTCGGAGTGACGTCCCCTTGGCGTTGCTAGGCACGCCTCCCACATGCCGGCATGGAATGGTCCAGATTTTGACGGTCAACCTATGTCAAGATTTTTATGGCTTGTTTCTCACAGGCTGGGCCAGGTATGCACCAAAGCTTATTGGCCACGGAATGTTTGGGACTGAGCTACAGCGTTAGACGTTAACATTGTCGCTGATGGAAAATTAATGGGGGTCCGAGGCCTGTACTGACGAAGTCACCAAAATGTGAAAAATGTCACTATGCGCTTAGATTTCGCAGCAGCCTGATAATTTTTGGTGGGTATCTCTGTGATGTGTTTTGCATTGATTGAGCCGTTTTATAGCTTCTTGGGGCTATTGATTTTTTAAAAATATCCATTCGTGACAAAATTGAAAAAATTCAGTCAACTGCCCAAGCAATGGAAATGAAGATGAATAAGTATATCAGTGATTTGGAAAAAAAGCTGACAAGGCTTGAAATTCACGATAGAAAATACAACTTACTATTCTATGGTGTAGAAATGCCAGCAACCACTGTGAATGAAAACACAGAAGAAGTGATCAGGTCTGTGCTACATAACGACGTGGGCTTAGACAAATCCTGGGCTGAAACTGTTGCGATTGTAAATGTACATCGACTGCCTAAATCCAGCTTTAACAACAAGCATAATGTGAACTCTCCGCCACCTATTATACTGAGACTCACACACTATAAAGACAAAGAGAAGATACTACAGGCAACACCCAACTTACGTGGAAAGTCAGTCAGTATACGAACAGATCTACCACCCAACATGAAACGCGAGCGAGGAAGGCTGGCAAGCCTAGCCTATCAAATCCGACAAACTCAGAACCTTCAAACGCGCATACGAGTGATAGATACAGACGTTGTACTTGAAACCAGACCTGCAAATAGCCTCGGACCTTGGAGAACCTACAAGGAATGACTTGACACTTACTGTATCACAAGTATGGTACTGGTGTGATCTAAGATGGCCTACATGTTTACGATTGTCTCCCCTGTACCATAAACGGACAGTTTAAAGACTCTGACTTCGTATCTCTTCTATACCTCCACCTAAGTACCCAGAACACTTGTTTATCAAACTTTATGACGGAGTTATTGCTGATTGACACAAAACACTTACTTCGCTTACTTATTCAGCAGAAAAAAACTACTAAAAAAAGAATCAGACGATTCAGTTCACAACAAAATGCATCAAATGTTTACTAATATAATATGTACCTATATACAAGTTTTAAGAACACAAATTGACACTTAATGCTCTGCTCACAAACTGACACTAGTGTGTTGGTCACAATAAAATAGACAAATGTTCATCAACATGTTTCAGGAGCAGGGTTTTTTATTATCTCCCCTGCATAAACCTACCCCTTGTACTACTACATAAATTGTAATTTAACATATACTGTATATAATATTATAGTATAATAATAAGTGAATAATATACTTGCTTCTAAATTTACACCCAATTTAAGTTGTCAAATATACACATATGTATGTCTTTAGTATGTACACAGATTATATATTTATGTGTGTGTGTATGGGGATGCAGATATGATTATAATAATACATGTATGTGTATGTATGTGAGTATATATGCAACATAACAGTAACAAATTATCTATTTATATATGTGTGTATATACACTTTACCACTCAGCTATATTTGTGTGTATATATATATTTGTATGGATAGATATGTATATGCGTGCGGGTATATATCCTTTTGATAATGCAGGTCTTGGACTAACAAGACCTACGGGCGTTTAATTTATACAGTAAGGTTTGTATCCTGCGCTAGGTGATTTTGAGTCCTTCCCTGTGTAGCTCTCTTGTAATTTATTTTTTTTTGATAATGCTAAATGTTTATGATGCATACTTTGTTTGCATTTTATTTATTTGTCATTTATGTAGAAAATCATTTTATGTACAGCACTGTCGGTCCACATGAACTCTTGCCACTCTTAAGTTCTGTTCTCTGCGGGTCAGTAAAGTTTCTTTATGAAAATAACAATGTCTTCTACAAATAGCATTGAATGTGGCAGTTCCGAACACCGCAGATCCCGAGTTTTTACCATTTAACTGTGAAGATGCCCTACCTGACCCAGTAAGCTTAACAACATCATGTAACAATCAAATAAGTTTAGATCTCTTGGAATCCATGTCCTTTAACCCAATAGACCTCAATGACATTGAGCACAGTAATACTTTAACTGATGATAACCAGTATGAAATCAGTCACTGGTCTGACATTGACTCGCCATCAATCCAAGTATTATTCACAATCCGCTTTTATCTCAGATCCTCTCATTCAATATAGCCCTGACAATAACAATTCTTTCACTACTACACCTTAATGCAAGAAGTCTTCGTAAACACTTCTCTGAAATATCGGCTTTCATCTACTCATTAAATCACACTTTCTCTATTATTGGTTTCTCTGAAAGCTGGCTAACACCATCAACAGATACACTCTTTGATTTACCTGGTTATAGATCTTTTACTTTATCACGTACTTCTCGCAGAGGGGGAGGCCTTGTAATGTATGTCGATCATAATATAAATTCTTGTTCCTTAAGAGATGATCTAAGTTTTATTGATGACTCCGGAAACTGTGAATGTCTCTTTGTCGAGCTACAGCTGCATGGAGCTGTATATATTGTTGGAATTATGTATCGTCCTCCAGGTAAAGATATCAACTATTTTAACTCCTGCTTAGTTATACTCTTCAGAAATGTAGTAGGGAGAAGAAAAAATGCATAATTATTGGTGACTTTAACATAGATTTACTTAAGACAGACCGACATCCACCATCTAAAGAATTTCTTGATACAATGAAATCCTACTATTTTTTCCCCTTGATAACTAAACCTACACGTGCTCATTCAACCTCAGCAACATTTATAGACAACATATTTACAAATTTTCATGATAGCAATCTACTATCCGGTATTTTATTAACTGATATAACAGATCATTTCCAATTTTCCATATTTTTAAA
Organism: Liolophura sinensis; assembly: GCF_032854445.1. Lineage (NCBI taxonomy): Eukaryota > Metazoa > Mollusca > Polyplacophora > Chitonida > Chitonidae > Liolophura > Liolophura sinensis. The sequence goes on from NC_088296.1 coordinate 22,565,337, forward strand.
TTACCAAAAGCAGAAAAGGAAAAAGTTTATATCAGCTTTCGCAAATACACCTTCAAATGAAAAGCAGCAATTTCTCCGCTGTGTTCAAAGTGTTGACTGGCAAGCCCTTCTGCCTGATGATATTGATGCAAGTCCTGCACTAACTTTTATTTTCAGGACAGTTAACTGAGATCAATGATAAATGTTTTCCAGTCACCACTATAAACTATAACAAACGACGTGCAATTATAAAACCATGGATTACATCAGCCATTCTAACATCCGTGTATGAAAAAAACAGATTGTACCGTCTTAAACTAAAAACCAATGACCCCTCACATTGTAAACAATACCGTTCTTACAGAAATAAACTGAACAGCTCCATTCGATATGCAAGAAAAAACTATTTCGAGAGTAAACTGAATAAATTTAATCATGATACAAAGAAAACGTGGAAAGTACTCAATGAAATTATGAATAGAAAACATGACCATAGTTTGCCAAAGACGTTCAATATAAACGATAAAGCCACAGAAAATAAAGAGTGTTATAGCCAATGCCTTTAATAAATACTTTTAGCAATATTGCTGCAAAACTAGATGCAAATATACCAGATGAAAATATAAGTTTCGAAGAGTTTTTAAAACATCCTATCCAGCACAATTTCGTTTTCCTACTGTATCGTCAAAAGATGTTAAATCAGTAATCCTAGATTTGAAGTCCTCTGCTGCCGCTGGAAATTGATAACATCCGCCCTTCGCTTCTTAAGCTTGTTGTAGATTATATCTCTTTCCATTATCCAAGATTGTAAATCTTTCACTTTCGTCTGGAATTTTTCCCGATGCTCTTAAGGTGGCCAAGGTATCTCCTGTGTTTAAAGCTGGACAAAAGGACATAGTAGATAATTACCGACCGATTTCTGTTTTACAGCGATTAGCAAAATATTTGAAAAAATAGTTGTTCAAAATGTACACAACACCTAGATGAATATGAAATTATTAATAATAACCAGTACGGGTTTCGTGCCAACCATTCTACCGAATTTGCGGTACAATATTTGTATGAGAAACTAGTGAATGCTAAAGAGAATAATAAATACAGTGTAGTTACTTTTGTTGATCTTTCAAAAGCATTTGACACGGTTAACCATGAAATTCTAATTCACAAATTAGACCACTATGGATTTCGAGGCATATCTAACTTATGGTTTAAGAATTATCTTTCCAACAGAATCCAATATGTATGTTATAACAATACAACTTTCAAAATCCGAAAACGTTACATGCGGTGTGCCCCAAGGATCTGTGTTAGGTCCCATACTTTTCTTACTATACATCAATGATATCTCCAATGCATCAAATCTGCTTGACCTTATTTTATTTGCTGATGACACCAGTTGTAGGTACTCCTCGCATGACCCTGTTGACACTATCAACGTCACGAATCGCGAATTAGAGCAGATGCGTCTGTGGTTATGTGCCAATAGGCTATCCCTGAATATACAAAAGACTAAATTTATGATTATATCACCAAACAATAAGAAGAGTAAAAGGTTGCCAAAGTTAATGATATTCCAGGAAGAAATAGAAAACGAAAATAGTTATAAATTTCTAGGCATATTCTTTAATGAAAAACTTAACTGGAAATCGCACATTAATTATATAAGCATGAAAATCTCACGGAATATTGGAGTAATGAACCATGTCAAACATAGTGTCAACAAAAAATCTCTTTTTATTTTGTATTTTGCTCTCATATACCCCTATTTAATTTATGCAAATACACTCTGGGGTAACACATATAAAACGCATCTACAACCTATTGTCATATTACAAAAACGCGCCATTCGAACGATAAGCCTATCAGACCGCCTGACACACACAGCACCAATATTTGCTAGTCTCCAAATATTACCATTGTCTCTCTTGAACACTTACTCGATATTACTCCTTTCCCACAGATTTTTTTATCAGCCTTTTAGAATCCCCAGAAGTCTACATAATCATCTACTGAAACTAAATTTAGTAACGCAGCGAAATACCAGACGTCATGCTCTAGATTTTTACAGACCACTATATCGTTCTAATTTATCTTTTCGTTTGCTCAAAACAGCGGGGCCTAGGGAATGGAACATGCTACCAGATAAACTACGTTGTATCGAGTCTATTTCACTATTTAAAGCTAAACTAAAACAACATCTCCTGCAGCAAATAACAAATAAACGTTGTGCCTAGGGTATTGTTTCATTGTGTGTCGGCTTTGTTAATGATGTTATTCACTTTCTCTGTCCGCCATATATAGCATGTATTTGTATATTTCTATCGGGATAGATCAAGCTCCTTGGAGCTTTACTCCCGCCATATGTTTCTTTAATCTTGTATTAGCCTTATCGCATTCTAATATTCGTGTGTCTCGAGTAATATTTATAGCATGGTTTTGTGAGTGTCTGTTCGGGTGATCCCCGTGCTTTGATAAGAAAATTACAGAGCAGACACGAACAGCCGAAATTGTGTTTCCTAATATATCCTATATATTTGTAGTTACCATAAGTTAAAGCGATAAGCAAGATTTATGCATATGTATATATAGATATGGTGAATAAAGAAATCTGAAATCTGAAATTTTGATGAAAAATCGGTACAATGCTGTTCAGTGTAGGGTTAGCATGTGTATAAGCATCCTGAAATGAACAACATGCAACGTTCTAGTATTCCTACGCTTGAAAATGGAGACGTTCAGAGCAGAAATTGCTGCAAAAATTGAAAGTTTTCAGTGTTTATAGTGAAAACAGAGCCTGTCGAGTGTGGACTGGACCATTGACGAGGGATGGTCGATATGGCCTTGCCTCCTACAAAGACCCCGTCACAAATCGATGGAAGAAGAAACACATCAGTAGACTTGTTTATATGGCCAGACAGGGGCTGTCACATTCAGATCCCAAACTTGATTGTTCACACGTGTGCCACAACACACGCTGTGTAAATGTGGACCACATAAGCTTGGAACCGCATTGTGTTAACAATAACAGGCAGCGCTGCTGCAACGTAGGGCGCTGTCTCGGCCATGGGCAGTATGCAAGGTGCGTGCTGCATTTAAGACTGAGCAGGTTGGTTTCCCCTCATTAAAAATAATAAATAACAGATTGTTTCAGATTTTGCTCAATTTATGTTATCATCTTTTAATTTCTTTCATAAGCAACAACAGCAGTGACAAATTATATACAAAACTGGCGGTTACAAATATCTAGTGTATGTGTGATCTGTTGGGGTGTTGTCCTGTTGTCACTTGGCATAGTCAGTTTTCTCTTCTGGATTTGAAAGCCTGTACTCAATGTGCTCTCGAAGTTTTCTGGCTGTATTGCGGAGTGATCTCCCGTTAACTGTCTGTCGCTTCTTATAAACCTTGTGGTACTTGGTTCACCCTTTCAATCTGTTGTACTGTTTTCTCGCTCCTAGGCGAAATACTGGCGCCGACAGCTTGGAGTTTGGCAGCCATGGACTTGTCCGGGCCATTGTTAAGTCTGTGGATTGTGGACGCCGCCCTTCCCTCCATATTTCTGCTGTAGCAAGGAGATTCTTCTTGGGCAAGGAGACGCTGAGTGATCTGTTGACAGCTTCGCACTTTTGAGTGCTGGTGTTCATCCGGAGACTGGTGACGGCTGTCTCGCTCAACCTCATGTGCAGTACTTCGGTCAATAGTTTCCTGTCGTTGTCATCCATGTTAAAAGGGCAGAGTTTACTGGTGGATATAAACAGGGACCTCTCCCACCAGCTGCTGGTTTCCCCTCCGGAGCAAACCACACTGTTCGTGCGGCATTTAGAACAGTCCCCACCGTAACACCTGACGGTTGCATCCACAACCCTGGGTAGGTAAGTTTTTATTTTCCTCATGTCACCAATGTGCTCAGACATAAGTTGAGAAAATATCAAGCTACACCTGGCCTTAACATCCTGACTCAACACCTTCTGTGCTTTCTTCCTGGCTTCCCTCGTTCGGCCCTGTCCTTCGAACATGGCATCGCTGAACTTAGCCTGGGTTACATTTCTTGAACTGGGATCTACCAAGGTGCGTGGGGTCTGCTAACCGTTCGACCTCCCACAGTGGCTCAACCAGTCGGATGCCGTCCTCCACTCCCTTGGCTGACCTGGAGTCGCCGTCCGTGGTTACGTGTTTGGCTAAAACACCTTGCCTCGCCAATCCTCGCCAATCTCGTTCCCCATATTATACTCGGACCAGGGGCATGTGGGTTTGTGTTCGCTGTGCACTCCTCGTGTCCTCCAGGCCACTTTACTTGGAAGCCTTTTCCTCTCAGCCAGGACCCAGTCCAACACAATTTATTCTTCAGTGCTGCGGAGACAATGTATTGCTTGTCTGTTGATGTCTCCACAGCCAGGGAAATGGCTCGTGAAGCATTCTGGCCCGGTTTCTTGGGACTGGTTATGGTAATGCTGTTGTAGCGAGTGTCTGTGGCCAGATCTATTGTGCTGTCATCCTCTCCTCTTTGCCTTTTGTATGCCTTTACCTCTTCTACCTTATTTGCCATATCCTCTCTGTTCAGCTTTGCGATTGCAGATGCGACATGGTTTGCAGTGCGATGCATGTTCCTACGAGTGGCAGGCGGCACGTCCATCGCTGCAAATAGGAGTCTGGCTCGGGTGTTCCACATTGGTAGTGTCCTGGAGGCCTACTTGAAGAGCTCGGTTCACCGCCGCAGCTTTTTGGCCAGGTCTGTTGCATTCTACCTCTTTGTAGAATTTGTGGAAGCCAGATACATAGTCACAGTCACAGCACTTAAAACTGAAGGCCCAGGCTAAACCCACTTTTTCTCTTCAGCTATCTCTACCTGGGCAGTGGACAGTGGTCCTTGGTCTCACTGTGCTCAAGCATAATTTGTTCCATATACACACCATTTTCTGTATATCTATGAGTCGCATTCCTTCAGCAGCCATTCCACTCATGTGTATCTCTGTCTGATCCAGCCGTGGAATCTACCTTGCACGTCTTGGCCGCTGTATTCTCTTTGTGTCAGGCTGGTGTGTTCTTACAGCCTCCTGATTGGGCTGGAAATCTGTATCCATCAAGGAACACCCAGGCAGAGGATTCAGCATGTCTGTAACTGCTGACAGGTTATTTGAGCGATCCTGGCCTTTCCAGCTTGAAATCTAGACTGTTTCCTCTTTCTGTCTCCTTCATGGTGTTTTGGGGGTAGATTGTTTGCCTTGTTAACTGTCAGACTGACACTATAGGTGTACTTGGTGGCTGCCTGATTGGAATTGTTAAATTCATATTTTTCCTCTCTGTTATATGTTGTAGATGCCAATGTGACACCCTTTGATGTGACTGTGCAGAATAATAACCTGCTGTGAGACAACAGCAATGGTGCAGGAGGGTTTTTGCATGGTGAGCTGGTCAGCCAATCAGCAGTCATGGGGGAGAGGTGGCGGGGGGGTGGGCGGTGCTGGGTGGTCTTTTAAAGGGTTTCATCATGTTATTCAGTGGGGAACTGGGATACTAGTCTTTTCTTAAGTCCTGTTCACTGAAAAGTGCCTGTGAGTAGGTCTTCATCACTTGAGTCATTATTCTTGCTTTGATTTTGGTCACAAATGATTGTTCCAAAATTGTGACAATCCGCTTTGATACCCCCTACCACACTGTCAGTCAATTTATTTCACTTAGTTGCTGAAGTAATGTCTTAATATTTTGACATTTAATGTCAGACAAATTGCCTATATTTTGATGTAATGCTTGACACTTTTGGCTTGTAACTTTGATATTTAAAGCTGCTCTGAGTAGAAAAGTCTTCTTAAAAATGTATATTTCTCATAATGGTTGCTTTTGAAAGTCTAAAGTGCTCTGTCAATGTGATCTTTTAAACTTTTTTGCAGATAAACATCTTGTCTTTACCATAAGCAGTTGACCTGATGGAGATATCTTGAACGGTATGTGCACTGCAAAGCTTCAAAGTTTACCTTCAGAGTTTTTTACCCTTGAAAAAGGACACATGTCCAAGATGGGGTACCCAACTTGAATTCATTCAACCTCCAAGTTTTCTGCATGTATCAAGCATTAATTTTGCCTAGTGAGGTTCAGGAAG